>NW_027217269.1:0-12124 GCF_042767895.1 Penaeus vannamei | reverse complement strand
AGACTTTAACAGTTCAGCTGGGATGCCGCAAATACCCGCTGCTTTGCCACTCTTCAGCTAGGAAGGGAGGATCATCGGAAATCTCGGCACAAGCCGCATCCAAGTTAACTTTTGGTGGGTCAACCCGGTACAACTGCTCAAAATACTCAGCCCAACGCTCCAACACCACGACAGGATCTGAGATGATCTGGCCATTTACTAAGCGAACCGCTGTCACCTGAGAAGAGGGCTTGGTATGCAGGACGAAGGTCATTTATTAAGGAATGGCCTTCTACCTCCTCTGCAAGAGTCATAATAAACTGTTCCTTGTCCCTTCTTAACAGTGACCGAGTTCTGCGCACCTGAGAACGGTACAAATCCCGATCCCCGGTCACACGAGTCGCACGACAAGCATTTGTGGCATCTAGTGTCTCCTGCAAGATGAAATTCTGTCTTGCTCACGGGCGTTCACCAACCATTATTTGAACTGCATCAAGTGTTTCGCGCTTGATGGTGTCCCACAGAAGGACAGGGTCCGTCAGATTGCCTACTGATGCAAACCCCCGGGCACACTTTCCCTCTTCCAGCCTATCCTGGGGTGGTCATTGGACAGCTGGGGAGTTTTGAAGTGGACCCGGAGGGTAACCACAACCAATCTATGGTCAGTAACAGAACTTGGCACTCCTTTACAGCCTGCATTTCTGGAGGATCCTCCAACAAGTGCTAACGAGTATGTGGTCGATCTCCTTGGCTGCATTACACACATCGCTGTACCATATATATATATATATATATATATATATATATATATATATATATATATATATATATATATATATATATATATATATATATTACACACATCGCTGTACCATATATATATATATATATATATATATATATATATATATATATATATATATATATATATATATATATATATATATATATATATATACACACACATTACACACATCGCTGTACCATGTATACATATCTATCTATCTATATATACATACATATATATATATATATATATATATATATATATATATATATATATGTGTGTGTGTGTGTGTGTGTGTGTGTGTGTGTGTGTGTGTGTGTGTGTGTGTGTGTGTGTGTGTGTGTGTGTGTTTGCATATATATACATATGTATACATATATGTACACGTGTATATACATATACACATACATGTATATATACATATACACATACATGTATATATACATATAAACACACACACACACACACACATATATATGTGTGTGTATGTATGTATGCATGTATCTATGCATGCGTGTGTGTATACATATGTATACGTATATATACATATTTATATGTGTGTGTGTACATATGTATACGTATATATACATATGTATACACATGTATATACGCACGCACGCACACGTCAGGTGATAAGTGAAAACATTCGTTGATGCCAAGGGTTATTTGTAACCGTGGCGTCCTGCTGGCCGGGTGGCGAAAAGACGTTCGAAACGGTCCTCTCGCTTTTTTTTGGGGGGTGGGGGGTGGGGGTGGATTTCTTAATAGTCTGGTAGTCAGGATAATTGAAAACGACCAATACCTAACAAACATGTATTTGTTGCCTCTACTGCACCTATAACATCTTCACTGAATCAGCACACTCGTCCCTCCAGGAGCGCCCTCCACTGCCGTCCCTCAGGTGTCCCAGGCGTTACTCCGCGCGGGCCTGGAGTCTCTCCTGCAGGACCCTTCGCGTGGAGAGGGCCTCGTCCCAGTCGAGGTAGGTCTGGTCCATGTAGCGCTCCCCCTTCCCCCCCTCGTAGGCCGTGCGCCCGTGCAGCAGCCGAGTGTTGTCCATGACCAGCGTCTCACCTGCGGGAGAAGAGGATGCTGGCGAAGGGCGGAGCGAACGACACGACTGCTCGAGGTGCAGACGGAGTTTGAGTGGAAAGAAGTCAGGGTGACATGGGCGGCCTCGAGGGCGACCCGCACTTGGCAGCTCTGGGAGATGATTACATACGGATACGTATACATGTGCATTTATATGTGTGTGTTTTCCTTTTCTTTCTTTTTTAACATTTTGGTAGATGTTTCAGTTTGCATTTGTTTGACCTGTGGACTTGCAGTCCTTTGTTGCAATTAAAAATGACATTCTGTCTCCCATAACTTAAAGGCCGCTTTCTGTTTACTTATGATTTACCAAACGGCATTCTTTATTATATATATGATATATGAAGAGCTCATAGGAAAATGATAATGCACAGCACATCTAAGCTACAAACATGAATATCTGACCGATATTGTAAAGAAAGATCAAGTGAATCTTGCCATATCACTCTTGACCTCAAAGCATGCCGGAGACTCAACCAAAAACCCACCATCGTTGAGCTTCAGCCTGATAGAGAGCCGTTCCATGACTTCGTTGTAGAGGCGGAGGGCGCGGTACCACGGGGTGACCGTCTCAGGGGGTAAGTCCAGGTGGGAGTCCCTCAGCTGGGAGTTGTTGACGCGCACCACCCGGCCGGACGGGTCTTCGCTGAAACCAAGGCAGAGGTCAAGTGTCAGCGGGGTCCGTTTCTGAGTTCAGTAAACGCTGTTCTTCAGAAGAGACATGACTACTCACATAGTTACTAACTATACCATGGCCATTTCAGATTACAAATAGAAAAATCATATCTGCTGATGTCATTTTTGTTGTTACTCTTTTTGTTAATATTTAAGTGTTATCGCAATCAACAAATCATCGCGATTCCGATGACACAGCGCTTCAGACAAGAAAAAAAACTGCCCAAATTTAGACTACTGGTAAAGAAAAGGGGGAAAATGCCACAGAAAAGAAGATTCAGACCTACTAATTCGGAGTGATTATGCTGGTTCCATCTAAGTCATGAGAAAAATCGTAGAACCATGATAAAGATATACAGTAATCTTAGAACTCAGAGGTTAAAGGAAGTGTATTGAAGATTTCACACTCGTGGAACTCTCGTTAAAGGAGTAAAGAGGATGTTTGCACAGAAGAGAAAAATCACGAAATAAGCTGAAATGGCGAATCCCGGCAAAGGCACCAAGGAGCGAGCTTGTCAGACCCGCCTGCGGAGCCAAACGCTGCCGGGGGCATCGTCACTCTCAGACCGAGCCAGGCGACGAGTGCGAAAAGAACAGCTGTTCATGGCCAGCCCTTCAACGGCATCCCTTCTACAAGAGGCAAAGGCTCGCCAGAGGCGTTTGCGTAGCAATAGGCCTACGCAAGGGTACAAACACCGGATCGGAAATGGTGATTATGAGCGTTTAAAGGAGGTCGAGGGAAACATGGCTGGCTAGTGGGTTAGGGGAAGGGGAGGAGGGCCAGATAAGAAAGCATAAAGGAAATAAAAGTTCAGTTCCGTCTACAGAGCCACCGCTTGTCATATTTTTTCATGTTATTGTGGTCGCCTTTATTCTATCGCCATTTCATGTACACTATCATTATGAATGTCATGTCGATAATTGCCACTGGTATTGCTTTTGTAATAGCTATAATTATTTCTTCTATTGTTTATGAAATCATATTCAAGATTATTATTATCTTGTTAACAGTTCTTTATTATCATCATAAAGTAGCATTTCCATTATCTTTAATATCAGTACCTTCATCGACATCATTTTGATTAATATCACCACTATCCACATTATGAATGCTATCATAACTATCCACGCAATTACCAATGGCATCAGCTGTCTCACCCTTGCCTTCGTTAACGCAGGATAACCATTATCACCCTGTGATTCTAAGGGGAAGACTCCCTTAGAATCTTTGCCGTACTCTATTGCCAACCAAAGCCACGAAAATACCCCAAAATATAACGCAACAATAAAAATCTAAAATAATAATAATAATAAAAATAAAACAAAGTAAATGAGAAAGACACTAACACAATGAGCGGGATGTTGAGCAGCTTGTGGAACTGGGTGGTTTCCTGGGCCACGAGCGCCGAGCCTTTGTTCCAGAAGTAGACGGGCGTGTGGGTGAGGAGGCGGTGCTCGCGCGGGTGGTGCTGCTTGAGGTGCTCCGCCACGTAGAAGCCGTCGGCCAGGTCGTTCTCGCCGCCCGCGCCCGCGAACTGGGTCAGGCAGTGCAGGAAGATGATCTGCAAAACGAGAAGGGGCACCACGCCTTTGATTTTCTCTTTTTTGTACTGAAGCTGATGATCGACGCATGATTAATCAAGACGTAATACTACCAAGTAACGTTCTTAGCACATTCAATTGTGGATATTGCTCTTTGGGTACGTTTAAACAAAAAATCTATCACAAATTCCGCAATATTTGAAAATGTTTTCGGAAATCCAGCAGTGGTGCTTAAGTTTAGTTTATTTACCTATCTATCTCTATTTATCCATCTATATCTCTCTGTCTATCTATTTATCTCTCTGTTCATATATCTGCCTATCAAAGTACTCCAACAAATATCACCATTATTCTACAGGTAAACCAGTCTCGATTGAGTGAAATGCAAATAATTGGGGTCCCCGCATCCGTAGCTTTGGAAATTGCAACAAGGAACTCTGCCTACAGAAGGTAATCAACAATTACGAAGATTATTAAGAAATTAAGAAATAATCAAATACATAGTTGCCCTTGTGTCCTTTCTGAGTAATGCTTAATCCCAATATTTGTATGCTATTATCATGTCCCAGGTGCATCGGTCTTGGTTGAAGACAACACCATTACGCAGTGCAATTTAATGTAAACGGTCACTTGGCGTTGCCTTTAAAGCTGTAAATGATAAAGTAAATCTGACCAAGTTGGCCAACGGCAGCAAAGGCTTTCACAGAGGGACACTGTTGTATCTGAAAATATTACAACTGGCGGAGAAACTGGCAGAAATATGGGAAGTGAACCAAAACCCCGCGAACCATTTGGAAAGCGAGAAGAAATACGTTCTCCAAACCCAAAAGTAATAAGTTTGTGGACGACCTTCCAACTGTCAACTGAACCCTTCGCAATGTTAAGAATCAACTCGGGACAGTTCTCCTATCTTCTCTGATGACTTTCCTGTTTGAATAGATAATATGATGGCATGAGGAAGGCATTCAGCATGTTTTAAGTCCCAAAGTATTTAGATTGAGCTAATATGAAATTTCTTTCTATTTTGACTCTACAATGATTAGCCAAGATCCTAAATTCGATGATGAACAAAACGACAGTCCTAGACCTTTGCAATATAAAATTGATGAAAGCAGATCCACACAGTGACCATACGAGGAAATAACAAATCGACAGTATGGACCTCTGAAGATTTTTTTTTTTTTTTTGGGGGGGGGGGCGCAAGGTACGAGGATTAATTAGTCATGGAAGTAATTAATATCTCGTGATGCGATTCTTTTATTAAATGAAAAGTGTCGAATCAGCTGGCTTTCCGGATGTTGCCATTTTGAGCGACCTTAGAGTCTTCATCCTGAAAAGCAAATCTATTTCATGGCTGATGTCTTTCATCTAATGAAAATGATCAGAAACTACTTCCTTGATAACAGGTTCATGCAGCCAGATGGTAAGAAAAAATACACAAGCCGCATCCATGATTTGAAAGTGAAATCAGTTTTCCGAGGAACTACTTTTAAGACCTCATAAAGAAACGTCAGATTAGTTGCACAGTTACTTCAGTCACCTTCATACCCATTAGATACTGTGGAGAGAAAGGACTCAGGCAACTGGTGTAAAACCAGTTGAATTCGGTTTTAGATACTTGGTTTGACTTAATGAAGTCAAAGGTATTGTATGACCAAAATACATTAAAAATGCATTTCTAAAAGACCTTATATCCCTAACGTCATCTAAATAGTGTGGAATGTGCAAGGAAAAGTATATTTCATATACATCCAGCTGCAATATAAATTAGGATTGGCTTAAACCTTGCACATTTGCGTCTGATGGGAGGCCCCTGTAAGCACATGGTCCCTGTTTCTGGGCTAAAGGGAACAAAATGTACAATAACTATAAGCCCTTTATAAACACTCTTTTCAGTAATGTTGATGAGAGGCAAATACTAGAATAGACGACGACCTGGATAATGAACTGTCAGATATTTTGTGCAGATGATGAAGTCAGCAATAAACAATACTAATGCGGTAAATTAATTAGTGAATAAATTAAAAAATATACTATAAAATGAGCTTCAGGAACAAGAACAAATGACGTTTTTTATGTATTTTGCTTTTACTCAAATGAAAATAATGTAAAATACACGTAGAGAAAACGACTATTATTAATTTCGCAATTCCTACGCAAGATGTCAAAAAATCTCTCTCTCTCTCTCTCTCTCTCTCTCTCTCTCTCTCTCTCTCTCTCTCTCTCTCACATTCTCTCTCTCTCTCTTTCTCTCTCTCTCTCTCTCACTCACTCTCACTCACTCTCACTCTCACTCTCACTCTCAGTCTCACTCTCTCTCTCTCTCTCTCTCTCTCTCTCTCTCTCTCTCTCTCTCTCACTCACTCTCACTCTCACTCTCTCTCTATCTCTCTCTCACTCACTCTCACTCTCACTCTCGCTCTCACTCTCACTCTCATTCTCACTCTCACTCTCACTCTCACTCTCATTTTCACTCTCTCTCTCTCTCTCTCTCTCTTCTATCAGGTTAGCGATCCTGGCTTAAGAACGTGAGTCCGTTTTTCTGTCTGTCACTCCCCACCCTTCTGTCTATCCTTTCTCATTTATTTCTCTTTCACATAAACACACACACACGCTCACGCACGCACGCACACGCACACACACACGCTCACGCACGCATACGCACACACACACGCATTCATATAGATACATTGATACATAAAGATAGATTAATAGGTAGATAGATACAGATATAGATATGCCATGGCTGACTGATCAGTTCTGAGCCTTACCCAGAAAACCGTGAGATAGGTAAATGAATTTAGTCTACAAGTAGGTTTCTGAATCCTAACACTTTTTGTTTCCTTTTAACTGGTTCTCCAATCGAACGTTCTAGGCAGTCGTCGAGGAAATGGAATAACTCGAGTACCGATCTGTGGTTAACTAGTGGAAGATGCTCCTTCGTAAGCCCCCGTCAGACGCTGGGTCAGATAATCCATGCATGTCAAGAAGTCTTCCAGACTACACCAAGTCAGGGAGGCCGTCAACCGTGACCACCCTGCCCTCGGCATGGTTATAGAAGATCGCCAAATGGTAGACAAAACGGGTCCTGAGAAATTTTTGGCTCGATTCTTTACCAAGGAGTTCTTAGTCCTACATAAATATCCTGAGACCAAGCAGTGGACGCATGCCTCTTCCCCGAACCGAAGAAGACCGAGGTCACAGCATCGGCCGAATGGGACACTACGTCCGTTTTCTAGGATGCACGAGGCGCGTTGCTGGTGGACTGTGTCCAAAGGGACCACGCCATTAGCGCCGACCAGCTGATCCGCTTGCTGGAAAATATTAAAGAGGCCAAGAATGCTAACCAGAGGGTCGACTCCATCGGGTCAAATCTCCGACCTTGCTAGCGGCGAGGGCAAAAATTCGTGAGTTTGGCGTCCAGCCCATCCCTCATCAGCTGGCAAGCCTCGCACCTTCCGACTCCTTCCTTTTCCGGAACCTGAAAGAGTTCAGGTATCGTCGGTGTCGTGCAGCCAGATCGGCTGGACGACACCGATGAGGTCATGGAAGTGGCGGCCGCGTACCTCGGGGCCGGCCGGGGATTTCTCTTCCAGACACACCGCCACCGGTGGAGGAGGTGTGTAGACAGTAGGGAAATTATCTTGAAAAATAAAACCTTGAAAGATTTCTATCGAATACCAATTTCTGGAGACTAAAACTTATCAGTCACCCTTCGTATAAATATATATATGCACACATATATGTATGTGTCCATATACATATTTATTTTTACCTTTCTATTAAGTATTCACATGTGATCATTCTAGCGAAAGTAGACCATATCACTAAATAAGAGATAAAACGAGCAGTGAACCCACTTACCCCTGGAACATGATGGTAGTAAGGGAGGTCATTGTGCATGCCCAATCTGGAGTCTGTGTAGGCCAAGCTGTTTGCCCCGACCTTGTTCCTGATGGGGTAGTGCATCCTGGAATAACAGTAATCGGATTGGTTCAGAAAATGAGAAAACAATAGCTGTGCAATGAAATAATTGTCCCTTTCGTTAATCTATAGCTTAAGAACCGGTATCGGTAGAGAAGATCATAAAATTAATGAGCTTAGATTCAACGATATACCTTGCTTTTTCTTATGCCAGACGGTAGTCTAGGTGCAAAACCATCCCTCTTCCAAGAGCAATGTAATTATAATCCTTTGACTGCGAAATTATTTGTTTTCCTCCATACCTTTTCTGATCATATCTTTGTGCAATGGCGACTATGGATTTTCCATCAACTTTCTAACTTTTTTTCTAAATTTAACGTTTTAATGAAAACAATGGTGACGAACTGTGGAGTAAAAAGTGCAATCAACAGTGAAATAATAAGAACACCCGAAAGGTTTCTCTTCTCTCCATCGCCACAGAAGGCGAAAGAGAGCCTTTATTCAAAAGGAAAAACAGGCTGTAACTTTCTGCGTTTTTCCCACAAGCTGTTTCTTTCGTATCAGATCAGTTCTTTGGGGAGAGTTAAGCAATACTGCACTTCACAGACCAGAAAAAGCTCACCCATAGTGCGTGGGCTTCACGAAGCCAACTTTATTGACGATACTGAAGCAAGCTTTGGGCTCCTGGGGGGTGTTCTTGATCAAGGTGATGCCCTTCTTCTCCAAGCTGACCAGCCACTTAAAGAGTGTCGCTTCATCCTCCATCAGCTCCTCAAAATCAAAGGCATCCACGGTAAAGCCTGGTCCCCACAGCTCCTGCAAAATAAACAGAATTGTAGACAGCATCTCGTTTGCTGTATCGTCTAGTGCATTTGGATTTACAATAATAGAACTTCTCTTATGCATTATACAAGTCTCCATGTGCCTTACTTACGGAAAAAATGGAAATTGCTATTACCATGAAATAGAAGATTATATAGTATATTATCTCAATTATACCGTACACATAATCCTGAGTAAATAACGAAAAGAATCCGGATCTTTATGCTACTTCTCTGAGCCTCAATTCCCGGGCAAGGAGGAGGAAGGGCCACGGGGCCTACCTTGTCCAGAGCGGCGAAGGCCCTCTGCGTCCGGCGGGACGACTCGGAGAAGGCGCGGTCGTGGAGCCAGCGGCCGTGGAAGAGGCTCTCGTGGCCGCTCTTCCACCTCAGCCGCACGTCAGGGGCCAGCACCTGCAGGGATGATTGACCGGCGGGTCATGGGGGTGGAGTCAGGGCTCAAGGGTTGGAGAGGAAGGGTGGATGGCTGTGGTGTAGGTGTAGATGTACCTAGCATTGCATCTAGGACAGTGAAAAATATACACAATATTTGAACATAATTCTGAGGGCAGAGATATCCTCATTTAAAGAAAGAGTTGATATCAGATGAGTTCACAAAATTACTATTTTATTGTTGCTCCTTTTATGAAATGTTTTTCTTTGTTTACTGCATATGATTATGTTTTTGTTCATTATTTCTAGTACTGTTGATGGAGATATAATACTGTCTCTGAAACGTTTACAATAAAGATCACCGCAACAATGGTTCTCCTTTTCATTCCATATATATATATATATATATATATATATATATATATATATATATATATATATATATATATAAACACAAACACACACACAGACAAACATACACACGCATACATATATGTAGATTATATAGATATGTGTGTGCGTGTGTGTGTGTGTGTGTGTGTATGTGTGTGTTTCTATGTATATTCATATGTATATATGCATATTGTGTGTGTGTGTTTATATATATATATATATATATATATATATATATATATATATATATATATATATATGTACATACATTCATATACATATATACACATACATATATATAAATATATATATATATATATATATATATATATATATATATATATATATATATATGTAATCACACAGGTAGTGCATATGGTTTTGTAATATAAACATACGGGCTACTGACCTCTACATGGACAGGGTAGTCGTCTTGGTCCCAGTCGTCGAGCACAAGCTTCCTCGTGAAGGACTTGTGGTCGTAGCAGAGATCGCACTGGCAGTTGTCCCTGAGCCAGCAGGAGGGAAAGTCATGGCTGCTCCCGTCGCCGAACTGAACCCGCAGGGCCGTCGTCCCCGGGGAGGCCTCCACCACCTCGGCTGCGGAAGGGCAGTGCGCCGCTGAAACCAAGCACAGACGGTGACAGTGGGTCGTCTTTTTGCACTTAGTCCTTTGACAGAGGAGGAAATGCCCCGTAATGTTAGCAATGACAGTCATCAACAATGGAGAAAAGGTATGCATTAACTAGAATCCACAAAGATATTTATTACTAGTCTATATAAGTGCTCGTGACGTAATTTATATGAGCGTGACGCTATATTTATGTGTGTGTGGGTATGTGTGTTTGTGTTTATGTATATATGTATACATTACCGATATTCTCGTCAACCGTGAAAGGGAGGATACAATGTAGTCCTTAATTGTTTATACGCCAGTTAGCTATCTTTCACTAATAGCATGCGGGAATTTGAATAAAAGTTTAGTGTCAGAGTAGTCGGTAGCAGAGTAGAGGACATACATGACATCAATCAAGTATGTTATCCTGGATTCACGCATCATAAGTTGCGAGTATATTATTAGTATTATCGGTTTCAATATACCTGTGTGAGGGCACGTATGTTAATTCATGTTTACAGTTCGTTTCCCTGAACCACGCATTGAGAAAATATAGAAGTAACGATTTTTTATTATTATTATTATTTTATTATTCACATTAAACCTGCCATTTCCAAGAAATCACTTGACCTTTTGAAAGAATGATGACATTTTGCGCGTCTTACTCCCCCAAAAGCCACCAACGGAGTAAGGCTCTAAAAGACGCCTGTCTATACATAGATAAAAAAGTACTGGGGAACCCTTAAGGGAACTAACCCCCAGGCTCCCAGTTCTTTAGCTACACCACTCGCTTCTGCTGCTCTCTCCGCGCCTCTCTCCCGGAGACCTTCATTTCACTTGAGGCAATCCCTTCTAATGAGATTTTCCCAGTCAAAGGAGTGAGTATCAGCCATGATATTTGTATATGAACTAGACTTACCAGGCGCGTGGTCTTTCCCGTCCAGCGCCCCAGCGGCCGCCGTGCACAGGGGGCGAGGGGCAGTTGAGAAGGAGGGGGCGACGCTGGGGGCGCAGAGGTGAACAGACGAGGTGAGGTGAGGTGACCTTGCAGACGCCACTGAGGACTGCACCTGTGACGTTAGGAGTGTGTTTCATGGCGGAGCAATGGACTAGCATTATGCTTGAGAGTATATGCTCTTATTATGTTTCCTATCTACGTACAGTTAAAAATTGCCCGTCGAGTTATACCAGGTACTAGTGAAAGAATGCATTAATCAATATTGAAGAAGCGAAAGAACGGATACCTTCTGCATCTGAAACGATGTAAAGTAAAGGAGTTTGGAAGAGGATACCGGCTCTGCTACAGTGGCAAAGGTAAGAGAAATGGCATTAGCAACATAGATAAAAATCTTCAATATAAGACACAGAAAATCAAACAGGATTCTGGCGACGTTGGTGCGCGTCAACTCCCAAGCCCAAGCAGGACGTGACCAAGTCGAGCAGGACGAGCTCCGGGACAGAGACCCAGGACAGGGTCAGCGAGAGAGGACAGGCGACTTTAAATGGCTTGAAGGACAGGAGGAGGATGGCCGCCCTCAAGTACAAAGGATTTTTGGAACAGGAACAAAGCACAGAGGGAATACATTCTAGAATATACCACAGCTGCGTGGAATATTAAAATACATACATAAACAATTCATATATATATATATATATATATATATATATATATATATATATATATATATATATATATATATATATGTGTGTGTGTGTGTGTGTGTGTGTGTGTGTGTGTGTGTGTGTGTGTGTGTCTGTGTGTGTGTGTGTGTGTGTGCGTGTGTGTGTGTGTGTGTGTGTATATATTCATATACCTATAGGTACATTTATATATACATATATATACATATATGTGTATATATACATATACATATACATATGTATGTATGTATGTTTGTATCT
>NW_027217268.1:10000-12123 GCF_042767895.1 Penaeus vannamei | reverse complement strand
TAACAGACCAAGCAGAAGCACAATAGACATGATTTTTGCCATGAGACAACAAGAATAATGCATTGGACAGAACATGCCCCTCTATTCAGCATTCATTGACCTTACCAGTGTTGACACTGTCAACAGAGAAGCGTTGTGCATCAGGTGTCCAGCAAAATTGTCAAGATCATTCAACAAGTGAAGCAGGGCTGCGTCTTGGCACCAGTCCTATTCAGCATCTTCATCTGTATGTTGTTACCTTCAAAAACCTGAGGTCTGCCTACGGTATCGTCTAGATTGTTCCCTCTTTGCTCTACATTGCCTGACTGCCAATACAAAATGCAGCAAAGACCTCTCGGAAGCACTCTTTGCTGATGACTGGGCTCAGATGGGCCATGCAGAGTCGGACCTGCAACATAAGCTTGACCGCCTCACTGAAACCACTAAGCTTCTTGTTTTGGCCTTACTATCAGCCTAAGCAAAACTGAAGTGGTTCACCAACCAGCCCCCAAGACGGAAAAATAATTTAAAAATGCAAAAAAATAAAGAAATAAAAACAGCACCAAACCACCATCGATAGCACTGTGTTGAAGAACATTCAGATAATGGTACTCTCGACAAAGAAATTGATTCAAGGATCAACGACGCCAGCCAAGCACTTGGACTACTCGGGAACAAAGTGCTCAAACAGCACAATATACACCTGACGACGAAGCTAAAAGTGTACAATGCCGTTCTCCTCCTCTCCATCTTTTGTGGAAGCGAAGCATGGACACTTTGTCGAAGGCATGTAAAGCAACTGGAAAAGTTCCATATAACTTGGGATATGTTGGCAGCACCATGTAGCTAATCTTGAGGTCCTCTATCGCTCAAACTCAATCAACATTGAATTCCTGCTCATAAGAGCTCAACTAAGATGGGTGGGGCATGTCGTCCGTATGGAGGAACGTTTGCAAAGGCACCTGCTCTGTGGTGAACTTGCAACTGGCAAATGTAACCAGGGCCGACGCAAAAAGAGGTTCAAGGACTATGTGAAAGTCAACCTCCAGTTTGCCAACTTAAGACCAAATTAGCCGAAGGGACAAGACTGCAACCGAACTATCCGGTGGCATGCCCATCGACAATGCCTGCATGAAATGAGGGAAACGTTGCACAATCCACCTGAGCCGACGATAATATATATATATATATATATATATATATATATATATATATATATATATATATGTGTGTGTGTGTGTGTGTGTGTGTGTGTGTGTGTGTGTACATTTGTGTGTGTGCATGTGCGCGCGCGCGCGCGAATGCCTGCCTGTGTGTGTGTTTATGGCCGTGTTTGTGACTGTTAGTGTTTCTATGCAAGCAAAATGTGTAAGTAAATACGTAGACAGAAACCGTCTCAAAGAAAGAGAAATCAGCGCGAGGACATTCCGAACACAAAGCCGGACTGTCAGTACCTTCTTCCGAATAAGCAGGTCTCTCCCCAAACACCCGTTATGTCCATATGCACACGCCTCACACACTTGGCTAACGGTGTAAAGTTCTCGTAACAACCTGCGGATTATAGGGATATGTTGGGGGTAAGGAGGAGGAGAAGGAGAGGGGTGAGAAGGGAGGAAAGGGGGATGAGGGGAAGGAGAGAGAGTAGAAAGGCTGAGGGAGAGGTTAAGGAGAAGGATGAGAGGGGAAAAGAAGGAAGAGAGGAGAAAAAGGGAAAGAGAGAAGAGTAGTGGAGAAGGGAGAAGGAGAGGCTTGAGGGGAAGAAGGCGGAGAGAAGAGTAAAAACAAAGATAGAAGGACGAAAGAGGAAAAGGAGGGATGGGACAAGGGAACGAGAGGAGAAGAAATGGAAGGAATGAGGAGAAGAACGGAAAAAAGTTGAGGATGATTTGAAGAAGGGAGAGAGGAAAAGAGAAGAATAACATTGAAAAAGAGAAAGAAAAAATAGAGGGTAAGAGGGGAGAAGAGCCGTGAAGGAGACGAAGAAGGGGAGGGAGGAGAGAGAAGAGGGTTAAACATGATTAGATGAAGGAGATAGAAAAAAATAAGAAAAGCTTTAGGAAGGAAAATTTCGATAAAATAAAAGTATAATAGTAGAGGAGAGTGAGGAAGAGGAGAAGATGACTAAAGGAGAATGGATAGAAAGA
>NW_027217267.1:0-7500 GCF_042767895.1 Penaeus vannamei | reverse complement strand
ATCACTAGCATCCACACTATTGTTTTTTACTGTGTGGTGCTGGTTATGATATGATGGTCATCCTCATCATATTCCACGTGAGAAGGATGCTAGGCCTACTTTGCTGCCGAAGGACAAGAATACCACCATTAATAATGATAATGAAAATGATGATGATATTAATAATAACGATAATAACGGTAATGATAATGATAATAATAGTAATAATGATAGTAACAATAATAATGATAATAATAATAATGATAATAAGAATGATGATAACAGTAATAATAATGATAATGATAATAATAAAAAGAATAATAATAATGAAAATAACAATAATAAGAAGAAGAACAACAAAACTGTTCATAATAATGACAGAAATAAAAACAGTGATAAGGAAAACGACAATAACACCACCTGGCTAGCTTTTTTCAAACCAGTTCGGAAAAAAATCGGAGCTTCACCCTCAAAACAACCGACCCCCCTCCCCCCCACACCCACCCCACCCCCCACCCCGCCAAGGAATCCCGGCCGGCGCTCCTAACCTCAGGGCGTCATATATTAGTTAATAACTTAGATTTATGAAGGGTTGTTGACTGTAGGTTAAAAAGCGAGTGTTTTGGTGCTTCGTTGCTTCGGTGCTTCGTTGGGAGGGGTTTCAATAGGATAAGGGCTTTTATAGGAAAAGTTGTGGTCCAACGTTTAGATACATATTCGTGCAGATAAACAAGACGCAAGTTCACACACACACATACACACACACACACACACACACACACACACACACACACACACACACACACACACACACACACACACACACACACACACACACACACAATCACACAATCACACTCACACACACAGACACACGCACACGCATGCAAATGTATATGTATCTTTAAATACATATATGTGTGTGTGTGTGTGTGTGTATGTGTGTGTGTATGTGTGTGTGTTATTTGCAAACTCACAAGTACACAAATGGACACAAAACCCATGCTATACACATACATAGAAAACCTCTCTCCCATCTCGTATAAGTTGGCCTTAAAGAATTCACAATCCCCAATATAAAACCAGTCTATACGAATATATACACAAGACCCCAAAAGCATCCCCCCAGAAGAAGAAAACAAAGATAAATTCTCTGAGATCCAAACTTTAAAAAAAGGGACAATAGAACCCCCAAAGTATAGGGAATCAGATAAAATATCAGGAGGATCGGAATGCCTCGCGCTTCACCGCCCGGGATCCTATTCTCTATGATCGACGGAGCGTTATGATGGATACAGTGTTTCCTTCCTCTTGCCTCGCTCGCTGTTGTCACTGTTACTTGATGTTATTATGCTGAAAATAAGACTGACGGAATGGTTACTTTTTAAAGATTATTGTTGTTGTTTTTGTTCTTGCTGTCGTTGTTACTGTTATTGTTGCTGTTGGTATTATTATTATAATTCTATTACTGTTATCGATTGTTATTATTGCATATAAACAATTACTTTTGCCATCAGTATTTGCCCTTAGTATTGTTTTATATATTTTTTACTCTCTGCACATATGAATTTTCTCTTAATTGTTGTGGTTGTCTTTATAGTTACCATTATCATTATTATAGTTACAATCATTGTTATTACCACTGCTATCTCTAACACTCTCATTTTTCCCCATAATCTTTCTCACTATTTCTCTTTCTCATGCTTTTGCTCATTCTCCCTAATTCTTTCTTATTCTCTCTCTCTCTCTCTCTCTCTCTCTATCTCTCTCTATCTCTCTCTCTCTCTCTCTCTCTCTCTCTCTCTCTCTCTCTCTCTCTCTCTCTCTCTCACTCCCCCTCCCCTTCTCTCTCCCTCATATATCATCCCCCTCCGCATCCTCCCTCTCTCCCTCCCTCTCTCCCTCCTCCTCTTCTCCCCCATACACCCAGTATCTAATCTCCCTCTCCGTTACCTTCCCCCCCCTCCCCCCCTTCTCCCTCCGCTTGGATACCCGCGGGCGTAGGCGAGAGAAGAGTCCCTTGGATCGACAGCACAATGCAGGTTCGCGGGTTCGAAACTCTCAAAACTCATCTCCTGATACCATCTGAGAACCTGATACCTGCCGCAGCCTCCAAAGGACCCGAGGCTGAAAGAGGAAGGAGGAGGAGGTGGACAAGAGAGGTGGAGGAGGAGGAGGTGGACAAGGGAGGGTGGAGGAGGAGGAGGAGGACAAGAGATGGTGGAGGAGGAGGAGGTGGACAAAAGAGGTGGAGGAGGAGGAGGTGGACAAGGGAGGGTGGAGGAGGAGGAGGAGGACAAGAGATGGTGGAGGCGGAGGAGGAGGAGGTGGACAAGAGAGGGTGGAGGAGGAGAAGATGGACAAGAGAGTTGGAGGAGGAGGAGGATGTGGACAAGAGAGGGTGGAGGAGGAAAAGGAGGGTAAGGGATAAGGGAGGGGATGTTGGAAGAGGAGGACGGGGATAAGGGAGGTGGGGTAGAGGAGGAAAAGGAGGTGGATAAGAGAGGGGAGGGAGAAAGGAGGTGGAGGTGGTAGAGGAGGACAAGAGAGATGGAGGAGGAAGAGGATGACAAAGGAGGTGGAGGAGGACGAAGAGGACAAGGGAAGCGGAGGAGGAAGATGAGGATGAGAGAGGTGGAGAAAGTAGAACAGGACGATAAAGAGGAAAGAAAGGAGGAGGATTAAGAGGAGGAGGAGGACAATGAAGCTGGAGAACATGGCGTAGGAGAAGAGGGGGGAGGTGAGTAGGAAAAGACAAGGAAGGAGGAGAAATTAAACAAGAAGGAAAGGAGGAAGAAAGCACGGCAGGATGAGACGTAGGGAAGAATATAGAAAACGAAAATTGTCGAAAAGGAAGAGGGGAGGAGAGAGGAAGAGATGAGAAGGGAAGAGGTGAATAGAGAAGAGAGGAGTGGGAAAAGGAGGAGAAGGGAAGAGAGGAGTAGGGAAGGGAGGTGAGAGGGTAAGGGTAGTAATACATACACGCATTCTTCTTCTTTCACTGTCAACCGTAGTCCTAACAACTTCCCCCTACCCCCCCCTACCCCCTCTCACAGCTCCTCCAGCTTATCTCGGTTCCTCGAGTGGCTGGGGAGGGGGGTGGGGGGAGGTAAGGATTTTCTCTTTGAAATCGTGTAGTTTGGGTGCCCCCTTTTTATCTCATTTTTTTCTTTCTTTCTTTTCATTCTCTAAGTCTTGGATGTTTGTATGTTTTTTTTTTCTATTCTATTCTTTCTTTTTAAAGGGCGCTACTGTTGAAGTTTAATCTCTTACTTTTTTTTTCTTTTTGTTCCTTCCATTTATGTATGTGCTGCGTCGATATGTAATCATTCGTTATATCGTGTCATACCGTTATACCTACATCAGCGTCTGTACGTGTCCCCTCTTGCGACGGTGAATAGGGAAATTCGCCTTTATTATCCTAGTTTCCATTGAGACCTGAAAGCCCCAAATGCCTATGAGCATCTCCATCCACTGGCAGGGTGTGTCGTCATCCCTTACCCACCTGTGCAATGGCCAAGACCCTTTCCTTTTCTCACTTGGCGCTATCTTGCCATCTCTAATCAACCCCGAACCCGATCCCTGCAACACACACTCGACCGTGCCCTCATTCGGAACATTCTCTAACTGGCTCAAGGTCTATATTGTACTCTTTTAGGCAATAAATTGGAGACAGAACACCTGTTTTATCTATGTCTTTGAGATGCTATGCTAGTAAGAGGGTTTCACAAATGGTGGTAGCGGAGGGATTAATAATACTTTTTTTTACCTGTTTGCTACTAACTAGCCTGTTACCCGTTGATTACCTGCTGTTGACTAGCCACTCATCCTTTATCTCTGTCTCCCTCTCTACCTATGTATATATTTCTCTGTCTGTCTGTCTCTCTTTTTGATCTATTAGTCTGTGTCTCTCTATCCGTCTATATGTCTATATATCTATCTATCTATACGTATATCTATCTATCTATCTATACGTATGTCTATATATCTATAAATCTATGTATCTATACATCTATAAATCTATCAATGCATCTGTATATCTATAAAACTATGTATCTATACATCTATAAATCTATCAATGCATCTATATATCTATATTTTATCTATCTATCTATCTACCATCTATCTCTATCTATCTACATACCCATCTTCTTCCCATCCCTTTTGCCCACTCCCTATCTTCCCTCCCCCTCCCTACATCCCTACCTTACTCCTCCCCTCCTTCGCTCCCTCCTCCCTTCCTGTACCTCCTCCTTCCTCTCCCCCCCCCTCATCATCCCATCCCTCCCACTCTCCCTTTCCTCTCTCTCTCTTTCGCAATTTACATATAAAATGTTCTCTTTGAGCAATTACTCCAAACAGGAATTTGATTGCCATTATATATATTCTGACACAATGGGATTTATACACCAATTTTGTTCCTTTATTGGTCACGCCAGCAAAAGACACAATCACGTTCATTAACCCCATCCACTGTTAATTACCTTGTTGCTGAACTTTTACTTTCTCAATGATAAGTTCAATCACCTTTAGAAACTATCGAATTTGGTCGCTTTCTATCGATAGGCTTAATCTTTCTCGCCCTTCCGATCTTTCTATCTGTCCATATTTATTTATAGACGTGTGTGATACCTTTTTAATCTACATCCATAAAGCATACAAAAACAGCACCACAAAAAAAGAGACTAAGAGAAAGACAGAGACAGAGACAGACAGAGAGAGAGAGTGAGAGAGATAGAGAGAGAGAGAGAGAGAGAGAGAGAGAGAGAGAGAGAGAGAGAGAGAGAGAGAAAGAGAGAGAGAGAGAGAGAGAGGTAGACAGACAGACAGACACAGAGACAGAGAAAAGAAAGAAAGAGAGAGAGAGAGAGAGAGAGAATCAATTAAAAGCTTTTGGGATAAAAAAGTAGACCAGAGAATGGGTCCCCTATTTTTAGAAATTCGCCCCAAAATACGTACAAACAAAAGTATTCGTCGATTTCATGAATGGAACAGAACCATCCGTCAGAGGCCACGCATTCCGGAGTCACGATCAATTAGATAAAGTGGTGTCCCTTCTATGCTGCTTCTTTTTTGTTTCGTTTTGTTTTTAAGCTTTATTTGGTGTTTCTTTGTTTATTGTCTTTTTTCTTTCATTTATTTGTTTACTGTTTTTTTCTTCCATTTGTTTGTTTACTTTTTTTGTGGTTTAGGGAAGAAAGAGATTGTCGTATTTGTTGTTGTTGTTCATAAACATTACTGTAGACTAAGATATCACATTAGTACTGCAGAGGCATTTAACAAACTACAAAAAAAAAGAAAAAAAGAAATAAAAACGTAATGATAGAGATATAGAGATGGATAGATAGACAGAAGGAAGACAATAAGTTGGGAGGCAAAGGAGGAGATGAAGAGAAAATGTGCAGGAAGACCTAAGGATGCAAAACTTAGACCAAGTTGGAGGCAGCGTATTCGAATGACCAACCCAACTAGGGAATAAGACAAAGGAGAAGAAAGAAGATAGATAAAGATAGAGAGGAAAGGAAAAAGAGAATCAAATCGACGATTTCTCTTCTTTTTTTACCCCTTTTGTCTCGTTTGTACCGAGTGCTTGACCTTACAACTGAAAACGCAAAACCAACTTTCTCGTCATGTCCCCCCCTCCCCCCACCCCCTCCCCCTACCCCCTCCTTTGCCAGGTGAAGACGCACCTGTGGGAACATTTGTATTTCCTCCGGGTTCTGTTCTCTCGCGTTAGAACATTTGTCTATCGCTTCTAAAGAAATTTAATATTCTATTTTCTTTTACGTTCATGTTATTCTTCTCTCTTTAAATCTTATTCTTATTTTTCGTTATTTCATTTATTTTAATTATTTACTCATATAGCGGAAACCTGACTGTCGCGTTGTTCTGAACTTTGATGTCCTACATCGGATGTTATGTCTAATATCTTTAGCGTATCAATGCCGTAATAATAGCACTAATGATTATGATGACAGCTGTAAGATAATAAATTCCATGATAACACTACTACTACTACTACTACTACTACTACTAATGCTATAACAACAACAACATCAACTACTACTACTGCTACTACTACTACTATTACTATTACTAATACTAATACCACTAGTGCAATTGCTACTACTACAATTACTAGTACTACTACTATAAATAATAATAGTAATAATATCACTGATGATAACACTAATAATAATGCTAATAATAATTACGATAAAGACAAAGATAATGATAATGATAGTAATAATGACAATAAGAATAATAAGTATAATGATAATGATCAAAATAATGATAACTTTAATGATAATGATAAACAATGACAATAATAGTAATATTACTTATGACTACTACTGCCACTGTTAATAATCCTAATGATGATAATGACAAAGATAATAACAACAATAAGGATGATAATGATAACAACAGTATCAATAACAATAACGACGAAATAAGATGAAAATCCCCCCTCTCCCCACCCCACCCCCCACCCCCCCAAAAAAAAAAAACTTTCACCCAATTAACAAAAGCTGAAAATTGAGATAATTGCAACACGTCCCATTCACCTTCGCAATTTTCGCTGTTCGCTACATCTTCGTATTCTTCTTTAAGATCACGAACACACTCATTTTCACCTTCCCAACCCCTCCATTCATCTTAATTGAGTCGACCGCTAATTAGTCCCACTCATTTACTCACTCGCGCGCCCGTTTGCCGACGCTCATTTGGTAATCTTAAGGTAATTCCCGCTCTTAACACTCTCTTGTTTGGGAACTAGATTGCTTCTTTTCTTTTCCTTTTATGCAGATTTATATTTTTTCTTTCGTGTGTGTGTGTATATATATATATATATATATATATATATATATATATATATATATATATATATATATATGTGTGTGTGTGTGTGTGTGTGTGTGTGTGTGTGTGTGTGTGTGTGTGTGTGTGTGTGTGTGTGTGTGTGTGTGTGTGCGCGCATTTGTGTGTATGCGTGTGTATATGTGTGTGTGTGTGTGTGTGTGTGTGTGTGTGTGTGTGTGTGTGTGTGTAGGTGTGTCTGTGTCTGTGTGTGTGGGTGTGTGTGTGTGTGTGTGTGTGTGTGTGTGTGTGTGTGTGTGTGTGTGTGTGTGTGTGTGTGTGTGTGTGTGTGTGTGTGTATGTATGTATGTATATATATGTGTATATATATACATACATATATATATATATATATATATATATATATATATATACATATACACACACACACACACACACACACACACACACACACACACACACACACACACACACACACACATATATACATATATATATATATATATATATATATATATATATATATATATATATATATATATATATATATATATATATATACGTATGTGTATATACATATATACACATGCAAACACACACACACACACACACACATACACACACACACACACATATATATGAATATGTATATACGTATATGCATATATATATATATATATATATATATATTTATATATTATA
>NW_027217265.1:10000-12112 GCF_042767895.1 Penaeus vannamei | reverse complement strand
AAACATCCCCTCAGATAAAAATAAAAAAATGTTAAAGATACAAAAAGATACAACACAAAATTTAATCCCAGCTGGCAAAACAAGAAATACAAAAAAAAACAAAAAAAGCTCTCAAAAAATGGAAGGGAAAACAAGAATAATATAAAAGAAAAAAAAACCAAAGCTCAAAAAAAAAAAAATGATGATGAAATACATTATAAAATTTTTTAAACTTGTCTCGCGTGCCAGGAACAATGGAATGGCGGCGTTGCAAGGGGGTGCATCGCTTTTGCATTCTAATTTATGAACTCTTGTGCCCCAAACGGGGGGGAAAAAAACAATCGTCATTATACAATTTTTTGTCTTTCTCTGTCTCTGTTTTTTTGGGTCTGTCTTTTTTTTCTTTCTTCTTTTTTTCTTTCTTTCCCTCTCTTTCTTTCTCTCTCTCTTTTTCTTTTCTCCCTTCTTTTTCTCTCTCTCTCCCTCTCCCCCTCCCTTCTCTCTTTCTCTCCCTCTTTCTTTCCCTCCCTTCTCCCTCTTTCTTTCCCTCTCTTCTCCTCTTTCTCTCCCTCTCCTCTCCCCTCTCTCTCTCCTCTCCTCTCCTTCTTTCTCCCCCCCCCCCCCTTCCCCCCCCCTTCTCTCCTTTCTTTCTCTCTCTCCTTTCTTTCCTTTTTCCCCCTTTTTTTGTTACCCTTTCCCCCCCGGGAGTCTCCCTCTCTTTCTCTCCCTCCCTCCTCCCTCTTTCTCCCCTCCCTCCCCCCCCCTCCCTCCCCTCTCTCTCCTTTCTTTCTCTCTCTCCTTTCTTTCCTTTTTCCCCCCTTTTTTGTCACCCTTTTCCCCCCCAGGGTTTCCCTCTCTTTCTCTCCCTCCCTCCTCCCTCTTTCTCTCCCCCCCTCCCTCCCCCTCCCTTCCCCCCCCTCTCCCTTTCTTTCTCTCTCCTTTCTTTCCTTATTTTTTTTTTTTACCCTTTTCCCCCCCAAACCAAAAAGGGGAAGCTCAGAAATGTTCCCCATTATTACCGGGGGAAAGACATACTGCTGACTTCAGCATTATTCAGCCTTCAGCGTCGCCCTCGAAGGCAGATTAGCGTGAGGGATGAGAGCAAAAGGGTGAGGAGAGTGTGTGTGTGAGGGGGGAGAAGGGGAGGGAAGAGGAGGAAGAAGGGCGGGAGGTTAAGAAAGATCAGGAGGAGGTGTGGCCGGAGAAGGGGGGGGAGAAGAGGGAGGAGGGGGAGGGTTAAGGAAGATCAGAAGGAGAGTGTGTGAGGGGGAGAAGGGGGAAGGAGGTTAAGGGTCAGGAAGGTAAGCAGGAGTGTGTGTGAGGGGGAGGGGGAGGAAGGAGGTGAGGTTAAGGAAGGTCAGGAGGGTGAGTGTGTGTGGCGGAGAAGGGAGGCAGGGAGCAGCGGGAGGAGAGGAGGAGGGTTTAAAGGAGGATCAGGGAATGCTACGTTTATGTCAACACCTTAAATAGGAGCCGTGATTTGCTATTCTCTTATGAGTATTACAATTTTGTTTGTAATATTCCTGCCGCTGATACGACCAACATATCACAAATAATAATTTAATTGAATAACACTAAACGGAACATTAAAACGAAGAATAATCAAATTTTCTTCATATCTTATTGCACAACAACCCTATCTCTGTATCATATATACCTACAACCCTTCAAACAGGTGATCGTTGTGACCAAATCTACCGAATTTAGGAAATGTCGTTAATTAAATTCAAAAATTCAAATCTTCACGGGCGGTTCAACGGTTGGCCCGAGGCGACGGTTGAACATTCCCGCGCTTTTGTTTCGTGACGTCACCACAGGTCCAACTCCTCTAAATGATAACAATCTATTGTATATTCCAATTAAACCGTAATGAATGTAACATCAAATATTAATTGGCCTCGGATGGCGATCATTGTGTGTGTGATGTTTAGATATTTATATATATTCTTGTTCATATATGTATATATGTATATATATACATATATATATATATACATATATATATATATTTATATATATATATATATATATATATATATATATACATATATATATATATATATATATATATATATATATATATATATATATATGTGTGTGTGTGTGTGTGTGTGTGTGTGTGTGTGTGTGTGT
>NW_027217265.1:0-2500 GCF_042767895.1 Penaeus vannamei | reverse complement strand
TTTAAAAACGAACCTAAAATATAAATGCCGAAATAATATGAACACGAAAGAGGAAATAAGATGCAAAATACGAAAATTAAGAATAATGATGTGAATAAAAGATAAGAAAAATTCGGAGAGAATGGGAAGAAGACACACAAAAAAGAATGTAAGGGAGACTTTTTCACCCAATCAAAAAAAAAACTTTTACAGCAAACATTTCGCAATCAGTAAATCTCTTTGCAAAGTCGCGTTGATTTCAAAATGATTTTTAATGAACTTGGTCAATATGGAAACATGGTGTCGATAACTGTTCCCGAATATGTGACTTTGCTTATAAACATGTATAACATATGTACTCAAACACATATAGGCGTGCAAGAAATATATAGAAAGGCAAGGAAAGATGAATAACCATATAGAGAAAAACAAAGGTAAATACACATGCATAGATGAATAGATAAAAAAAAAAAAAAAAAAAAAAGACATACAGCCGACAGACAGACAGACCAATTAAAAAATAGACACAGACAGACACACAAACGACCATCCGAGACAAACGCACCCCTCCCCCCCCCCCTCCCGTACCGGCGCTCCCGACTCCCGACTTCCCGACTTCCCGAATCCCGAATCCCCGACTCCGGAAGCCGAATCATTCCGTGTCGAATGTCAATTGTTAATCACGTTATTTCTCTTCTCCGCGCGAGGGAGGGTGGGGGGAGGGGGGGGGTCCAGGTCCTCGGTGCTGATTCCGAAAGAGGAAGAGAGAGAGAGAGAGAGAGATGGGGGGGAAGGAGGAGAGAGAGAGGGGAGAGAGAGATAGAGAGAGAGAGAGGGAGGAGAGAGGGAAAAGACAGAGAGAAGGGGGGAGGAGAGAGGGAAAGAGAGAGAGGGGGGGAGGAGAGAGGGAAAAGAGAGAGGGGGGGGGAGGAGAGAGAAAAAAGAAAGAGAGATAGAGAGAGAGAGGGGGAGGAGAGAGGGAAAAGACAGAGAGAAGGGAGGAGGAGAGAGGGAAAAGAGAGAGAGGGGGGGGAGGAGAGAGGAAAAAGAAAGAGAGATAGAGAGAGAGAGAGAGAGGGGAGAGAGAGAGAGGGAGGAGAGAGGGAAAAGACAGAGAGAAGGGGGGGGAGGAGAGAGGGAAAAGAGAGAGAGGGGGGGGAGGAGAGAGGAAAAAGATAGAGAGAGAAAGAGAAATAAAAAAAGGAGAACACCAAAGTTCTAGTCGCGTCTTATGGCGATTAAAAAAGAAAATTAAGACTGAGACAGAGAAGGAAGAGAAGAGAGGATATGATAAAGGAAGGAAGAGAAGAGAGAGAGGAATTAAAATAGAGTAAGAAATCCTCAGCGTTACTCCAGAAGACAACACGTACTCTAGCTACGAAAAGAGTGAGAGGGAGAAAGAGAGGAGTGACTGGGAGAAAAAAAAATGGAGGATGGATGCTCAAAGCGCGTCTCGTGGCGGGTCGAAGGGACTGGTGAGACTTAGGATGAAAGGGAGAGAAGTAGAGAGAGAGGAGGGAAGAGGGAGAAAGAGTGAGAAAGAGAGACAGACAGACAGATAGACGGCCAGACAGACAGATAGACAGACACACAAACAAACAGACAGACAGAGAATGCGAGAGAGAGAGAGACATGCAGACAGACAGAGGGAGGGCGAGATAGTGAGAGAGAGAGACAGACACAGACAGAGACAGACAGGCAGAGAGAGAAAACGGAGCTGCGAGGTTGCACCTAATGACAAGGGAGGAATTACTGAGATTGCTGAAGATTTAATTTGAACGGAAGGAGAGAGGGAGCGTTGATTAAAGACTAAAAAAGGTAATCGTGGCGTTCGTCGATGGTGCTGCCACCTACCAGGAGACCCATAAGCTTTTGATGTAAACAACCCTGAAGCGACAAAATCAGTATCGACAATTTCCATTGCGTTTCATTCACATCATTCATAATTATCCAAACTACACATATTCATGTGTACTTTCCTATTATTTACATTAATTTATACTTGCTTTATTACTCTTATCTATAACGACTATAACGACTCAAATACGCAAAACTACACTAATTGTAGAAGGGTATTGATAGAAAATGAAATTACGAATAAATTTTATTTCATCAAATAAAAAGTGACTTACAAAGGCCTAAAATAAAAGTAACTAAGAAAAAAAAGATGATAATAATCGTCAGCATAAAGATGAGAGAAAACCAAATAAAAAATAAAGTACAATAAAAAAGTACAAAGAGACGGACAGAGATCAGAGGTCACTCAAGACAAATTAAGAATAAAACTTATAACTGAGCTAAGACATGAATCACTAAATAAATTATGAAAAGGAGAAATGAATGTGAATAAACAGCAAACAAAATCACAAGAAATCAGTAAATAGATAAAGATATGAATTTCTTAATTGATGTGTCACTCTCTCCATCCCTTTTCTTGCACAACCCATTTATTTAATGTAACTAAACCTTCTTCGACTTATTTAATACAGAAGAGTTTCTAAAAAAAAAAAAAAAAAAAAAA
>NW_027217260.1:7500-12094 GCF_042767895.1 Penaeus vannamei | reverse complement strand
ATAAAAAAAAGAACAAAAGGTTAGAAAATAAAAAAGGAAAAGAAAGAAAGAAACAAAAGAAAAAACCCCCCAAAAAAAAAAAAAAAGGGAAAAAAAATGATAGTAAAATAAAATTTAAAAATCATGACACTATATAATGTTAGAATGAATAAAAAAATGTTCGACTCGCCAAATCAAGCAAGCAAACACATAAATAAAATGAATATACAATAAACAATAAACAAATATATTCAAACAAACAAACAAACAAACGAGCGGGTGCAAGAGGCCCCCTCATAATAACCCAAACAAAGTGAGACATGAATCCTTTCCCCCCTTTTCCCTTTTCCCTTTCCCCTTTTTCTCCCTTCCTTCCTCTCCTCTCTTTTTCCTTTCCCTCCCCTTCCCTGTCCCCTTCCCCTTCTCCCTCCTCACTCTTTCTCCCTCCCCCCCCCCTTTCCTCCCTCCTCCCCTCCTTCCCTCCCTTCTCCCCCCTCCTCCCTCCCCCTCCCTCCCCTCCCTTTTCCCCCTCCCCTCCCTCCCCCACCCCCCTCCTTCCCTCCCCTCCCCCCCTCCCTCCCAAACCCCTTTCCTTCCCTCCCTCCCTCCCCAACTCCCCCTTCCCTCCCTCCTCCCCCACTCCCTCCTCCTCCTCCCCACCCAACCCCTCCCTCCACCCACCCCCTCCTCCTCCCTGCCCCCCACCCCCTCCTCCTCAAAATAAAGGCAAACAATGAGACAGTTCATGACAGACAATGGCACAGCTCATGGATGGAGAGTCATGAGGCACTTCCTGGCTGGCTGGCTGGCACTGGCCTGTTTTATTCTCTTCTGCTTCTTCTCTTTCTTCTCCTACTCCCCCTCTTCTTCCTTTACTACTCCCTCCTCTTCTTCTTCTCCTTCTTCTTCTGAGAATACGAGATGACAAAAACAAACATACATTAATGAATGAAAATATATATATTTTTTTTCGCAATAACATTCAAATAAAACCAATGAAAAAATAAAAATAAACGAAAGAAATAAAGAAAAAAAATAGAAATACACTCGTATCCCCTGGCTCACTTCTGGTCGCTTACGATAACATGAAGCCCAGTTGGAGATCGCCTATTTCGTAACGCTTTTATCGAGAGTGGATACGGAGAATGGTATCCAAGGAGTCAAGTTCGATCTGTCTGAGGGAGAGAGAGGGGGGGTGGGGAGAGAAGGGGGGGTGGAGAGAGAGAGAGGAGGGAAGAGAAGGTAGGGGGAGGGAGAAGGGGGGAGGAGGGGGGAGGGAGGGAGAAGGGAGGAGAGAGAGAGAGAGAAAAGAGAGAGAGAGAGAGAGAGAGAGAGAGAGAGAGAGAGAGAGAGAGAGAGAGAGAGAGAGAGAGAGAGAAAGAGAAAGAGAGAAAGAAAGAAAGAAAGAAAGAGAGAGAGAAAGAGAAAGATAGAGAGAGAGAGAGTAAGACAAAGACAATGAGCGAAAGATACATAGACAGGGTAAGTGAAATTAAAAAAGACAAAAGAACAATTTTGATTTGATTAGATAAATCTCCTTCTACAGAACAGTGTGCATGCCATAGAAAAAAAAGATGCAGAGCAGCAATGCAAAATGGCGGTGCTTCTATTCATACAGAGGATTGTCCATCAAACAAGAACTTCACATACCCGAAAGGCATATCATCTAGTCGGTGCTTTTGTTTTTCTTCATATCACTAATCGTATCAAAGACAAGAGCAGTGTCTGTAAAAACATTGATACAGTCTATTAATGCTTTTCTCTGGATTGTGTTATTATGCAACATGGACGCCTTGCACATCTTGCAGTGGTGGGATACGAAACTGCCTCTGTCTCTAAAACTGTATCCTATACATATATAATGTACTGACGTAGCTTGGTTAGTGTAACCTACTTCTCCGAGGCAGTCCTGTATAGACTTTGTTCGGTCAATCCATATCTAATGTCCCTGCAATGCTTTCATGAAGCCATATCCTCTTTTCTTCGTTTTTTCGGTGGTCTATACCTGGCCTTCCTAATCTCGGAGACAGCTGATAATACGTATTTTCATTTGTTTGATACACAGTGGTGCTGTATAGTATGGTTTTTCATGTTTATTTGGCGAGAGGGTATCCAGTATGGGGACACTTGTATATGATGCTCTGACAGCCTAGAAATTTGTGAAGGATTCTCTCTCTCTTTCTCCATATATATATATATATATATATATATATATATATATATATATATATATATATATATACACAATCAATCCCCATTCAATTGATTCGAAAACAAGGGGGCCGGCCACAGGGCCAAATATTAACATCTTTCATACCGTAAAACCATAAACCATAACCAGAGACACACTTAAGTTCACTTTTTCTCAGCAACCACAAGTTGGGGGGAGAGTTCTTGGACGCGTTAGAAAGGTCTCGAGGTCCTGGTTTGAGTACTCGTATACCCCTTATAGACCCCTTAAACACCCCTAAACAATGGAATGGGTTAGGGAGATGATCGAGTGTGCTATGGAAGGCTGTGATAGAGTAGAGGCAATTGGGCACGGTTTGAGATCTCGTTTCCCCTTTTAAAAAGGGCTGGGAACATATCCCCTTTTTCGGGCGCCAAAAAGTTCTGAGCGTGATATATATAAATATATATATGCACCATACTATTATATGGATTATGTACATTAATGATGATATTTTTATTATCAAAGCATATTTCAACACTAAGCTATCCAGTGTCTTGTCACGTTTGTCATCGATCACTTTTGATAATAAAGTTCTTTGTGTAATTGGAAAAGTACTATTGCAGGTGGATTAGCAATATCTGGTCTGTCAGCACGTATTCTGCATTTTTTTTTTCCATAACGAGTACTAGTTCTGCAAAAAGTTAATTGTTCAAGGTTACATTTCAGGAGATTACTTAGAGCCCTTCCAAGTCCCACCACAGGCTGAGGCTGCAATTGCTCAGGGTGGAACATAAACATCCTTTCCTGAAATTTGGATTGCTGAACTATCTGTTCATGTATCGTGAACACCAGCTGCTCCATCTGCCTGAGTAGACCAGGCCCTTTCTTTTTCGATGGACTTTGCTCGCCCTTTTGGCAGAAAGGGGCGAGGGGGTTGGGGAAATGGTGCGGAGGATGGTTTTTACTCCTTTGGGGTTGCTTTGGGAAGGGCCATGGCTTTCTTCGCAGGGGCCTCGGCGATTTTGGGGAGGTAAAATTCCTCACATTCTTTTTCATTAATTTTAATTTCGCAAGGGCGTCTCTGGTTCCCCCTGTCCCCTTCAGACACGGTCAAAATTTTTAAAGGAAAACCAAATTTTCGAAATTACCTTCCCCCCGATAGTAGACGGCCTCTGGCCTATTCCATATATTTCCTTTTCCCTCCTCATTCCATATTTTTCTTTGGCTCCTCATTCCATATATTTGCCTTTCCCTCATCATTCCATATATGTCTCTGGCTCCTCATTCCATACATTTCCCTTTCCCTCACCATTCCATATATTTCTCTGGCTCACCATTCCATATATTTCCGTATGACACATTCACTGTACTTCATCTTTCCGATTTCCTTCAGGACATTAAAAAAAAAAAACAAAAAAATGGACCTCTTTAAGTTCCTCCTCCTCTGTACCGGCGGTTGAGAGGGCAGGACATCTTTTTGTTTGCATCTTCCAATATTTCGAGAAGAAGGAAAAAAAAGAGGGAGGGGAAAGAGATGAGAAATAGATGATGGATAGAAGAAGAAGATAAAAAGAAGATAGATAGATAGATAATGGAAGAAAAAAAAAAAAAAAAAAAAAAAGAAAAGAAAAAAAAGGGTAAAAATAAAGATAGAAAAAGAAGAAGAGAAAAGAAAAAAAAAGAAAAAGGGGGAAGAAGAAAGAGAGAGAGAGAGAGAGAGAGAAAGAGAAAGAGAGAGAGAGAGAGAGAGAGAGAGAGAGAGAGAGAGAGAGAGAGACAGAGAGGGGAGGCAGAAATAGAAGGTAGTATCTCTCACGATTACACGTGTAATATGCATATATACATTTCCCTGTACACATATATCTATCTATATGTACCTGTCTGCTATCTGACCATCTACCTATGTATGTATGTACGTTTACACACACACACACACACACACACACATACACACACACACACACACACCACACCCCACACCACAAAAACAACAAACAAAAAAAAAATAAATAAATATAATATATATATATATATATATATATATATATTATATATTATTTATATTTTTTTTTTTTTTATTTTATATTTTATTATAATTAAACAACCACACACCAAACACCACAACACCCACACTATATTTTTTTATTATTAATTTTTTTATTATTAATTTTTTTTTTAATTTTACTACTTCCCCCCTAAGGGCGAACCCCCCCGAGGAGGCCGCCCGCCGATGTAGAGACATGTATCAATCTGAGGCTGACCTTGTGCGTGGGCGGGGCGTAGGTTGCAGGGGAATGGGCGGGCGGGGGAGGGAGGGGAGGAATTAGGATGGGGGGGGGGGAGGGGGGAGAGTGGGTGGGGGGGTGGGGGGAGGGGGGAAGAGGGGGGGGAGGGGGGTGTAGGAAGGGGGGGGGTGGGGGGGGAGGGAGGGGAGAGATGGGA
>NW_027217258.1:10000-12087 GCF_042767895.1 Penaeus vannamei | reverse complement strand
TCTTTTCTTTTTACGCTCCAATTGTTAGAATTCAGCTGTTAGAATTCAAATTTCATAGAGTGAGGATTTTGCTGCGAACAGCAATCAGAAAATTTTGTTGCTAGATTGAGATATTGATAATATTCCAATAAGTGATCTGATTTTAGCGTATTAAGTAAGCTTTTAGATTATGCTATATATAACTACAGGTATAAGTGTTAGTCATTGATGTGGATACTTTATTTATGCTGTGTATTAATTTGATTGAATAATATGAATATAATATGCAGATTTTCAATTTTTTCAATGGAATTCAGTATGAGTTTTAAGTAGAATGCACTTGTTCAATGCATACAGATGACCCTTTTTATGCAAAATATTACATAGGTAAATTCTTTCCTGTTAGATGATTAGTTTTGGGTTAACCTTTACTTCTAATTAGTTATGTGATAATAAGGATATTTTTCTCTTTTTGTTTGCCATTCTTTGTCCAGATATTTATGGTGTAATCAAGAGACTAACTTTACACTTACTGATGGTTTCGTATATATTTTTTGAGCTCATGATTGTCTACAGTGTGTGCTGTTTATTTTCTAAGATGCTACACAAAGTATGAATAAAGATGTGAATATATGTATGAAAAAGAAAAAAAAATATTTTTATGCAGATGTCTTAATGGGAATGAATTTAATTTATCCCTTATATATACAGTCTTATAAAGCTGATGTAAAGTCTCACTCTCCTCCTGCTCTCTTTCTCCTTCTCACATCTTTCCTTACTTCTGTCTCTGCTTCTGTCTCTGTCACTTCCTCCTCCTTAGTAAGAACTTCACTAGAAATTTTCTTCATTTTTGCACTATGTATAAAAAGTTACAAATGTAATGGATGTTCAGATTGTAGATTTATAAAATTAATGGATATGGTATACTCATGTAGAATATTTACATGTTAAAGGTAGCAAGTCTCTTGCAATAGAAATAGACAAACACCATGAAATACCTCATTCCCTAAAGGAAAGGAAGAAAAAAGTGCAAGCTCTTGCAACACCAAACTTTTTGTCCCCTGGGCATGTTATTTCCTCTATTTTTGAGTATAGTCTGCTCAATACTTGCCTAAAATAGTCAGTATGCCTTTGGCACAGACTTTCTGCAAGTTTTCTGAATTTTACTTCCTTATTTGATACATGAAACACGTTATTTCACTATACCAAGGTCAATTTTTGCCGTCCAGATATGACTGTTATGTATTTTCTTTTAATTTACTCCTTTTCCTCCCTTTTAGCCCCTTCTAGATTTACTAGCAAAAAGAAAAGGAAGAAATGCTATTTCCTTGATTCCTGGCAAGATAACAATTAGGAGCAAGTATGCCACACTAGCTATCAGTTCAGTTTCAATACTTTTCCTGATGAGACTAATAAACAGAAATTACAATTTCTTCTAGCTTTTCCTCAGAGCAGAAGTACATGAGAAAGCTCCATGACACAAAAATACCCTTGGATATTCTGCAAGAAAGGGTATTTACCAGTATATGAGAATATGGAGGTTGAACATAAACACATACGTACCTCTACTATGGCATTCTTCACCAAGTGCTTGTTATCATTGTAGGCTTCTTTTGGTCTCCACCCTAAACTCATTCTTGAGCTCTTGGAGTAGCATAAACACCAGACTTTTCTCTGAGAATGCAATCAGGCTTGTGTAGGAGTCTTATGATACACCACTATTTTCGTGAAGCCCTAGTAATTCCTGATGTATGTGTGGGAGAGCTTTCTCGCTTGAATAATCATGTAGTTGTTATTAACAATACCTTCATATTACCTGCAGACCTGTAAAACATAAACTGTTACTGAGATGTCCAGTTTCTTGGAAAGATTAAATAAAATCAAAGATTTAAGAAATGCATATGAAAATTTGTTGACCCAAAACATGCTATATCTAACATGACATGATGCCAATTATGAGCTTTGTATAGTGCAAATGTTCAGAAGTGAGGTGGGAGTATTACAGTTATTAGTTTCAGGATTTTTCATTTTTCATTTTTCTTCTTTCATCTGAAATGTCTGACTGTAGCTGGTGGGGTCAACTGTCGTATATTACCACATAGTGCCTC
>NW_027217258.1:0-2500 GCF_042767895.1 Penaeus vannamei | reverse complement strand
ATATTTATTTTAAACACATTTTTAAAACTTTTTTGCATAAAAATATACATATCTTGTTCCAATTCTGCATGACATATCAGTATCTTTCCCATTCTGAACTTTAATATCTAGAATGTGAATAAGAAAATTTATTATTTGCTCATTCTTCTTACCTCCCTCATCCAAATTCTATGAAAAATGCACAGTATTTCATATAACTAGATATTTTACAACCCCTTACACTAATATAACTACTATCTTTTTCTGTTATTTCTGCCACATGTCATTATGCTCTTATCTACGGTTTCAGGAATTTGTCAGCAAATGACACAACTTCTGCAGTTAACAGACTGTGGTTGAAACAAAGAAATGTGCTTGACGTATAAGGCCATATAGCACTATGGTAAAGTAAGATAAAATGAGTTAGAGATCAGAAGCTATAGAGTATTATAGGAAAGTATGGTAGTGAAAAGTTTAAAGAGGGGGTGCCAATGAAGTAAGGCAGAGGTCAGTAAAAGAGAATAGGCTGATTGGATGACATGAGTGTACCTGTAGTTGGGGAAGGAATAGGAATATTATTTAGGGAAAACTGTCGAAGAGCCTTTCTGAAACAATCAAGTAATACAGGCTGATGAAGAATGGAGATTGGCAAATACGTTGAATGTAGAGGGAATGGAAATAGAGGGATTGGAGAGTGGATGAGGGAGCAGAGTATTCTCTTGGGTCCCATTTATGTTTTGGATACCTTCAAGGGTTTCTGGAGGGGAGTTGGGTGGGGAGGTCTGAGGAACAAAGGTTCTTTTGTGAGGGGGAGGAGGGGGGATATATGCCCGAGGAGCAGAGGAAGAGGGTGTAGGACGGAATGTGGTAGAAGATGAAGTGGAATATTTAGGTTGTTTCCTGGTGCAACAGGTAAAGTCAGGTGGAGGGGTAGGCATCGGGGAAGAGTTACAGATTAGAGTATATGAATTTAGACTGGAAAAGGAATTTGACTGGGAGAGAGGTAGGATGATTCTGGGTAGAGGGAAGAGATACTGATGTTGAGATAACATGAGAAAATGGGAAGGGAGCAGAGTGAAGGATAGTTTTGGAATAGGTAGAAAGAAAAACTTCATCTGTGTGCTTCCTGTCTGGCCTCACATAGAGTGAGACCTCCCTTGAATCTTACAACTTTTACCTCAGATTTGAGCTTATAGGTAGGGCAGCTCCTATGACAGACATTATGGGAACTACCACAATTGGCACACATACATGACTGACCAGAGCAATATGAAATCAGTCATGACCAGGTTGGGCACACAGAAGGCAGCAGGCAGTGGTGAAACTGTTTGGCTGGGTGGCCAAAATGCCAACATTTCTAACATTGACAAAGAAGAGGTTCATATGGTCGGATATGGCAGGACACTCCACCAATATAAACTTCTTGGAGGAGGTCATGTCTAAGGAAGCTAATATTGGCAATAATAGTGGACTTATGATGGCCTCTGGGAGGAATAGTGTAGCACTGTACTGTACTACATCATAATCAATTAGACAGGTAAATTGTTTGTTTTTACAGTCTGATCAGTTATTGCTGTAGATATGACAAGCAGTTGGATAATTCCAGTACGAGTGAGGAGTGAGGCTTGGTAGGAATAGGTTTTCCAGTGAGATCAGTGCATGAGCTTCTCTGAGTAACAGGCTGTTGGGGGAACCACAAAGAATCGATTCCACATGGCTGGGTACTCAAAAAGATTGTAGAGGTGGTAGTAGGAGAAGCAGGGCAGGAAGATGGGGTGGTGTGGAGTGGGGTAGTACTATGGGGAGGAGGACAATGCAGATGAGTAGTAATAACAGGGGAGGGGGTAGACAATGCAGACAACTGAGCAGTAGGAGATGAAGTGGAGAATTATGGGAGAGGAAGGGGTGCATTCTGAAAGTTGACTAATGACCTGGGTGGATGCTTTGCAATGGATAGAGTTGTCAGTAAATATTGAGGAGGGAGAATTAGTCTCAGTGGTCAAAAGAGAGGCAGGGGTCAGGAAACCAACAAATTCAAATTTAGTTAGGCTAGTCGATGAAGGGGCAAGCCTTAATACCCCTAATAAGGATAAAAAATAAGGGGCTAGGCAATTAACCAAGGGAATACTGTGCCATTGGCTCCTGGAGGTCCTTCATGACTAATACAAAACCAGCTTTTCATCCTTTCATCATTTCAGAACTGCTGCATCAACATCTGAGTTCAACAGCGGTATATACAAAATATAAAAATAGGGCAAGGCTTGGGGGCGAATCCTCCAGGTAAGAAGAGGTCATACAGCATTATGAAAAAGTATTGTGCCAAAAAGACAAAAAATTAATTAACAATTAGAACAAAATGTTAATACAAAGGCTGCAGAGAGCACTATGTTAGTATGGTAATGAAAACAGTCAAGAGGGAAGAGCATAAAAGTACAAAGGCTATTCAAGACTGATACAAGGTCAGCCTTTTATCCTTTCAGCACCTTAAGATGTGGACAGAAGAAAGGGATGTAGAAGAGAA
>NW_027217252.1:10000-12077 GCF_042767895.1 Penaeus vannamei | reverse complement strand
TTCTAATACATTCCTGAAAAATGGTCACGTGGATTATTAAAATTATCAAAATGAAGGAAAAACCTCACATCCCTGCATTATTTTGTCCTGGGATTCACGTGTTTGTTCCAATATGATTTTATGATCTGAGTGTAACCAGCAATTTACGGCCCCACAAAGCTGATTGAACAGTCCACAGTTCGTATATTGAAGCCAAGGCCATAGTCATTGGTATAGGCTTATCCATCCAACGGCACCTAACACTGATCACGCTTAAACTACAGTGTAATTATAGGATTACACTATTATACTACTATTATACACTATTATACAGGATTATACTACAGTATAAACTATCGGATTCTAAGACTAGCAGCATCGTCTTTGATTACAATTGAAAAGGGTTCTGTTGCTGGTGAAAGGCTGTGGTGTGAATGCTGATTGGCTGAAGATTCCCTCTCTTTTTATTATTTTTTTATTATTTTGATTTTTTAATATTATTATTGATATTACTTTTATATTATTTTTACACACCATAATTATTTCTTTTAAATCTTGTGAATGATACTATAAAGATTCTCCCAGATTCTTTATAGTATCATTCACATTTAAAAGAAATAATTGTGGTGTGTGTAAAAATAATAATATAAAAATAATATCAATAATAATAAAAAAATAAAAATGAAAATAATAATATAAAAATAATAAAAATAATATAAAAAAAAACAATAATAAAGATAATAAAAAAATAATAGATAAAAATAATAATATTAATTGCGAAGAAAAGGCATTAAGATTCAAAGGGGTAAGATTAAAAGCAACGGTCACACTAGTCCTGTCTGACCGGGGATCCCAAGAGAACCACCCCGAGTGTCTGTCAGCTACAGATCGGGATTGGTCACATTGCGCATAGTGTCATAGTGTCCTTCTGCAGAACTTCGTGACACAAACGACCGAAGTGTCTACAGTAACTTCCTACATGAACTATACAGCGAAGACACTTGTGGATTCCATGAATATCCCATATCGATTTTAAGGAATTATGAAAGGAGACACTAAACTTAAAAAAACAAAACAAAAAAAAGCAATTGGCCCATATATTATCATATATCATACAACCATGCCTGCTACACCGATCCCCCAACAAAAATACAATTTTCTTTCCAATAGCATATATGTAATCAGTAATGTACTAAAGATGTAATAATGGAATTATAAAAACAAGTTGGGAGGAAGCAAATACTATAATTGAAATTGATTTGATTATTTGCAATTGTCCATGGCACAACCTTGCCAGCCATATGATTATATACAGTGCACAACAAAGTTTATTGTTGATTTCATTCAATATTGTTATTTTAAACTTTCTGTTATAAGGATATTTGCGGATGGTATTCCATAATTGTTCTCAGGCTCTTACGTTGTCCACCAAGGCGTAAATTATGTCTGGAGTGATCTCCATGTCTTCATATGTCAGAGTGGATGTGTTCGGATTCCTTGATCAAATGAACGTTTGTCTGGGAAATCTTTAAATCTTTAGTAAGGTATCATTGTTATTTGTAATATGTATTACTTATTTCCACAGTACTATTATGCCTAACATGATGTAATATTCCCCGTTTAGACAATGAAGTAATAATCTTTTGTTCTGGCATCAACTTTCCATCTCTAAGTCGAAAGACCAACACAACATTACCGCGCTAGTTTTTTATTTATTTATTTATTTATTTATTTTTATCTCGGTTCTCTTCAAAGCCGGGGAAGTATCCCGCTCTGCAAAGGGATCCCTTGACAGAACAGACTAGTGTGACCGCTCCTTAAGGCAGCTAAGGTGTATACCGATGATATAGTGTAAATTCCTTAGCCTAGCAAAACATTAGACGTGACTACAGCCGAAGAATGGAAAGGAAAACAAAGGAATGATACTGAAAAAGGGGAAAAATACAAAATTCTGGGAATGGCAACATATTTACGCAAACAAGAATGATCTTAAAATCTTAATGGGAAGCGTACAACTTAAATCAGTCAGGCAGTTATAGAAGATAACGCTACAAAATATTTAAAAAAGGGCGGGAAACAATTAATCAATATAATGACC
>NW_027217251.1:0-2500 GCF_042767895.1 Penaeus vannamei | reverse complement strand
GGTGGGAGTGGGGAGTGAGAAGGGGTGGAGTGGGGGGAGGGGGGAGGGGTGGGAGTGGGGGAGAAGGGGGGAGGGTGGAAGTGGGGGGAGAAGGGGGTGGGAGTGGGGGGAAAGGGGTGGTGGAGTGGGGGAGAAGGGGGGGAGGGGGGAAGTGGGGTGGGAGAGTGGGAGGAGGAGAAAGGGTGGAGGGAGTGGGGAGGGGAGAAGGGGTGGGAGTGGGGGAAAAGGGGTGGGAGTGGGGGAAGAAGGGGGGGAGGGGGTGGGAGTGGGGAGTGAGAAGGGGTGGGAGTAGGGGGAGAAGGGTGGGAGGGGGTGTTAGCCGTGTTATCTGGGAAATTCCGATGCAGCAAGGGGGTTGGAGAAAGCGGTTCTGGTTATCTTGTACGTTTTTTTTTTTTCCTATCTTTTTGGGGGTTACGGTATCTGCATGTGTATCTTTGATCTCTGTCTGTTTTTTTTCCTTTCATTCTTTTCTTTTCCCTTTTTTTGGGATTTTTTTCTTTCTCTTAGCTCTTTCACTTCTTTCTTCCTCCGATTGTCCCTTCTGTTCCTCACACTCTTTCTTTTCTTTTTGCATCTATATCTCTTTCGGTCCATCCGTTTCAAAGTCGTCATGCACTAGATATTCATAGTCATGAGATTACGTCATGCGAGAGTCCAGGATGTTGCCGCTAGTCACTTTCACATCAACTTCACTTCACAGTCTTCCCTCGATTCAAAAAAAAAAAAAAAAAAAAAAAAAAAAAAAAAAAGAGAGAGAGAGAGAGAGAAAAAACGGAAAAAAATAAAAAAATAAAAAAGAGAGTCCAGTATTTGTTTTACTGACATATCTATAATTGATCTTTAGTTTTATGAATCATATCAACGCTTAGGAAACGTGGTGGACGGATGGGTGTTCTGCCGAGAAAGAGAGAGAGGGAAGAGGAAAGAGAGAAAGATGAAGATTTTGGAAGAAAGTTAGAATAATTTCACACACAAACAAGAGAGACATAGTCGATGAGAAAGAGGGAGGGAGGGAGGGAGAGAGAAAAAGAAAGAGAATGTGAGAGATAGAGAGATAATGAGAGAGGGAGAAGCGCCAATGAGAGAGAGGGAGAGAAAGAGAGAATGAGACAGCGAGAGAGAGAATGAGAGAGATAGAGATCCAACGAGATACAGAGACAGACAGACAGATAGAGGCAGAGAGAATGAGAGAGATAGAGATCCAACGAGATAGAGAGACAGGCAGACAGATAGAGCCAGAGAGAATGAGAGAGATAGAGGGCCAACGAGAGAGGGAAAAAGAGATACAATCAGAACAGACAGACAGAGGCAGAGAGAATGTAAGAGATAGAGAGCCAATGAGACAGAAATAATGAGAGAATTAAAGAGCCAATAAGAGAGAGAGAGAGAGAGCCAATGAGACAGAGAGAAAGAGAGAATTTAAGAGCCAATGAAAGAGAGAGAGAGAGAGAGAGAGAGAGACAATGAGACAGACAGAAAGAAAGAGAGATAGAGAGAGAGAGAGAAGAAAAAAACACGCTGCGTTTGGGTATTAATATTCATATATGGGCGTAAAAATGCAAGTGTTAGATCAGCTTCTGTGGCTGCATCGTACCTCAGGCAACCCCGCGAAAAGTGGTAGAGAGAGCAGGGTTATCAATTTTATTCCTATTATCCTTAATTATCTTAATTCTTTTCGTTTATTAATCAAGTGATCTTTTTCGCTTTAGATTACGCTGTCTTAAGTTGCTGTTGTTTTTTATTACGGAGATAGACTTATCGTTATGATTTAAATAATAATTTAGAAAATGGACGTCTTTTGAGTTTGTACTTTGTATACTAATCTTTTTTCCTTCCCTTTTTTTCAGAGTTTCTTCTCTTCTATTTTTTTCTTAAGTAGGAGCTAATCTAATTTTGAAAATTGCACAGTTTAAGATAGTAAAGAGAGATACAAAAGGAGGAGAAGAAAGATAAAAAAATAATAGTTTACCAGACGGGCGAACAAGTTAAAGAAAACGTACACAGTTAAAAACAGACAATAAATGTGATACACAAGAAACAAAAAGAAATATACGAGAACAGACAGTGCGGATAAAGACGGGGGATAGAAGACAGAGATGAAATAAAAGAAGAAAATTATAGTAGTGATATTAATAGCATTGATATTGGTAATAATGATTAATTATGATAAGAATGGTGTAATGACAATTAAAAAGGGAATGGCAATATGGATAATAAAGCAATAATGAAAATTTTATTGATACTACTACTAGTAATGTACTATTACTATTCATAATAATAATAATAATCATGATAATGATGATGATTATAACGATGATAATGATAATGATGATGATATTAATGACAATGATAATGATAAAACATTATGATAATAATGATGATAATACTTATAATCATGATAATGACAATAATGATGATGATAATAATAGTGATAATAATGATAATGACAATGATGATGATGATTATAATGATGTTAGAGCAATACGTAAAAACAAAA
>NW_027217248.1:2500-12065 GCF_042767895.1 Penaeus vannamei | reverse complement strand
TCCTTACCGTGTGTCAGTATATATTAATGACCTTGACGGTTTTTTTATTACAGTTAATTTTGAAAAATTATCATTATTATTTTAGTTCGCAAGTGATAAAGAGAAAAATGTACGATATTTTTTACCCTCTCCCAATACACAAGAGTAAAAGACGGAGAAGAAAAAAATCAAGAAACAAAAAAATTCATAGCATATTCTGATAAATATACATGGAGTATACATTCCGATCGCCTCGTGTTCACCGAATTACTGGTGCGCGCCCTTTGGGAAATCCGAAAGTTCACTCCTCAAAGTCAAAATCTCCCTCGGGCGGGGAAGGGGGGGGGGGGCGTGCGGCCAGCCTCTCGCCTCCCCCCTCCCCCCTCTTCGCCTGCTCGGATGACCAATTGGAGGTTCTTACACGCACACGAACAAGGACATACGTACACACGCACACACACGCACGCGCGCGCACACACACACACACACACACACACACACACACGCTGATCTGACTCACGTCTCCATAGAAAAATAATCCATAGATCCCGGAAAAAAGTGATAAAACAATCCCCAATAGATAGATAGAAGATAAACGGATAAATAGAAAGACAGACAAACATATGGATAGATAGATAGACACATAAACCTATAGCCAGTCATCTAAATAGATAAGTCAACCCTCGCCCACCTTACTCACGCCCATGTCCCCTTCCAGTGCGGCGAGAGCGTGGGCGGCGGCGACATCGTGGTGGTGGCGGCGCGGGCGGGACCCAACGCCTGCTGGCACCCCGCCTGCTTCAACTGCCACGTGTGCAAGGAGCTGCTGGTCGACCTCATCTACTTCTGGAAGGACGCCCATCTGTACTGCGGGCGGCACCACGCGGAGAGCCTCAAGCCACGCTGCGCCGCCTGTGACGAGGTGAGACAGGGGGGGGTTGGAAGTGGGATGGTAGGGGGAGGGGTGGAGTGTGTGTGTGTGTGTGTGTGTGTGTGTGTGTGTGTGTGTGTGTGTGTGTGTGTGTGTGTGTGCGCGCGCGCGCGCGCGTGTGTATTTGTGTGCGTGTGTTCGTGCCTGCCTGTCTGTGTTTGGCAGTGTACATCTCTCTCTATATGTGCATGTCTGTGACCAGATCATGTCCATTAAATGATTGTTTTTATTATCGTTATTATTGCTGTTATCACTCACTACAACCACCATAGCCATCGTTACCTCCCATATCCCCATTATTACTTTATTTATCACTAAGAGCCGTTCTCTCTCTCTATCGAAATAAAAGGAATATTCATAAGTCTACAACACCGGCCCCCGATTTCCCCGTCGAGCGATAGGGTCCGCCTCGAGAGACCTCTTCCTCGAAATGAGTCGGTTATTATCGTTAAGTCTTTTGCAGTTGATAGGAGTGTTGTTTCTTCTTGAGTCTCCCCTGAGAATTCCGTTTTCTCTCTTTTATTTTAGGAGGAGGGAAGGGAGAGGGAGAGGGAGAGGGAGAGAGTTTTGAGAGAGAGAGAGGCATGCCTGAGTCGAGAGAGAGAGAATCGAGTCGAGAAAGAGAGAGAGAGAGAGAATCGAATCGAGAAAGAGAGAGAGAGAGAGAGAATCGAGTCAAGAAAGAAGAGAGAGAGAGAGAGAGAATCGAGGCGAGAGAGAGAGAGAGAGAGAGAGAATAGAGTCGAGACAGAGACAGAGAGAGAGAGAGAGAATCGAGTCGAGAAAGAGAGAGAGAGAGAGAATCGAATCGAGAAAGAGAGAGAGAGAGAGAGAATCGAGTCAAGAAAGAGAGAGAGAGAGAGAGAGAATCGAGTCGAGAAAGAGAAAGAGAAAGAGAGAGAGAATCGAGTCGAGAAAGAGAAAGAGAAAGAGAGAGAGAATCGAGTCGAGAAAGAGAAAGAGAGAGAGAGAGAATCGAGTCGAGAAAGAGAAAGAGAAAGAGAGAGAGAGAGAGAATCGAGTCGAGAAAGAGAAAGAGAGAGAGAATCGAGTCGAGAAAGAGAAAGAGAGAGAATCGAGTCGAGAAAGAGAAAGAGAGAGAGAATCGAGTCGAGAAAGAGAAAGAGAGAGAATCGAGTCGAGAAAGAGAAAGAGAGAGAATCGAGTCGAGAAAGAGAAAGAGAGAGAGAATCGAGTCGAGAAAGAGAAAGAGAAAGAGAGAGAGAATCGAGTCGAGAAAGAGAGAGAGAGAGAAAGAGAGAGAGAATCGAGTAGAGAAAGAGAGAGAGAGAATTGAGTCGAGAGAGAGAGAGAGAGAATTGAGTCGAGAGAGAGAGAGAGAGAATTAAGTCAACAGAGAGTCGAGAGAGAGAGAGCGAGAGAGCGAGCAAGCGTGTTGATTAAATGTGTACGTGCCAAGAGTTAGAGACATCGTTCTTAATTAGAGAAGGGAAGAGAGGATGAGGTCTGTGCGCGAGGTTCACCCATTTACCGCGGGAAATAATGACAAGGGAAATTACCCTTTCGTCGGATTATGGCCCAAGTTTGTGAGTTTGTGTGTGTGTGTGTGTGTGTGTGTGTGTGCGTGCGTGCGTGTGCGTGTGTGTGTGTGTGTGTGTGTGTGTGTGTGTGCGTGCGTGCGTGTGCGTGTGTTTTCTTAGCTAGTTATTTAAAAATTCCCCTAAGTCAGGTTAGAAGGATAGGTATAATAGAATAGGAAGAGGGAAAGGGGAACGTGGGAGAAAAGAACGAAATGAGAGAGAGTGAGAGAAAGAGAGAGAAAGAAAGATATGCGGGGGTAGGTTAGGGAATGAGGAGGGAGGGGAGGGGGGTGAGAAACGTTTGTTGTGGGTCCCTCGCGTCATAACGTTGATAAATGGCACCGCTCGCGCCTCGGCCCCGAAGAGTTGTGATCCCGCTGATGACGACGAGGGCCAGAGGTCCCTCGAATTTGCTTGCGGGAGGTGTTATTGATTTTTTTTTTCTAGGGATGTTTTTTTGATATGAATGTTTGTGTATCTTTTGTGTATTTTGTTTTGTTTTGTTTGTTTATGGGCTTGGGAACGCGCGTGTGTGTGTGTGTGCGTGTGTCTGTGCGTGTGTACTATGGGTTGTAGACACTTTTTGCGAGTATAGTGGTTAAAGAAAACGATGATGAAGTTATTGTATGTGGAGACTGAATTTCATTTTTTTGATAATACGAAATAATGATCTTAGTAATAGTGTGTTAAAGATTATAATAATAATAAAAGTTATGATAATTCTAATAATAATGGTAATTAATAATAATTAACAATAATTAAACATGATAATTAGTACAACTAATAATAATCATAATAACAGTAATTAGTAATTAATAATAATAATAACAACACTAGATAACAACCCATTCCACTCCCGGCGCCCACTAACCCCCTCCTCCCCCGCAGATCATCCTCGCCGACGAGTGCACGGAGGCCGAAGGAAGGGCGTGGCACATGAAGCACTTCGCCTGCTTCGAGTGCGACCGCCAGCTGGGGGGCCAGAGGTACATCATGCGGGACGGGCGGCCCTTCTGCCTCCACTGCTTCGACGCCATGTTCGCCGAGTACTGCGACACCTGCGGGGAGCCCATCGGCGTGGATCAGGGTAAGTGGGGGTGGTAAAGGTGGTGGGGGTGGTAAAGGTGGTGGGGATGGTGGGGGTGGTAAGGGTGGTGGGGGGGTGATTTTGGTTCAGGGTTTGGGTGAGGATATTCATGGTAATGGCAGTAAATGTAAGAATAAGAATAGGGATGATATTTGTGGTAATGCTGCTGATAATACTCTTAATAGTGATGATAGGATAATGATAGAGTTAATGAACATTGCAGATATTTAGCAGAACGCATGTCCTCATTTTACTGTGTTTAACATGAATGTCCATCATTTCAGGTCAAATGACCCATGAAGGCCAGCACTGGCACGCCACCGAGGACTGCTTCTGCTGCCACACCTGCCACGCCTCCCTGCTGGGTCGGCCCTTCCTGCCGCGCCGCGGAGCCATCTTCTGCTCCATCGCCTGCAGCAAGGGCGAGCCCCCGACGCCCTCCGACAGCAACGCCAACACGCCGGTGGCGCCTCAGGCTCCGACGCAGATGCTGAGGCCGTCGACGGGGCTGGAGCGGCGCTCCTCGCTCTCGTACGACGCCTCGGACTCGACGCTGACGTCCCCGCGAGCGCCGCGCCCGACGAGGCACCTGAACCACGAGTCGACGTCCGACCTGAGCGACGGGGCCTCCCCCCTCCCGGGCCGCCGCGGGATCAAGTCGCCGCTGCCGGACGTGCAGGTGGTGTCCAAGTCGCCGAAGATGCGGCGGCGCCCGCTGCCCACCTCGCCCCTCACGGACAACAGCGGCGACAAGAGCGAGGCGACCAGCCCGCGGTCGCCCCTCCTCAGCAGAAAGCCGTCCAGCGTCACCGGCCCGCAGCCTCGCATCACCCGTGACAACTCGTTCCAAATTCGCGACATGCAGAGGACGCGTCACGCGCCCGCCCTCTCCAGGGAGCCTTCCATGTCCGGCATGCACGGCGTGGCGCAACCCAACAGCTTTCCTCAGCCACCTAGTGTCTCTAGTCCACGCTCACCGGGGTCCGTTTTATCGGTCGACAACCAAGGGCAACAAAGACCCAATGAGAACGTCGCCTCCCCCGTGTCGCCACGCTCACCACGCTCACCGCGCCTGCAGTCTGCGCACTCGCCGAGACACGAGAATCACAGACACAATCTCGAGTCTCCGCACGGGCCGTCGGAAGCTGGGTCGTCCAGGGTTTCTTCCGAAGTCGGAGGGTCTCGAGCGCCCTCGGAGATCGGGTCCCCTCGGCCGGGCAACCGATCCGTGGCCGCAGTGACTGGCGAGGAGGTGAGGGGCCAGGCGCAGGCGAACCCTCTCATGCGCTCTCCCAAAATGGGCCGGAAAGCCTTGCAACTCCAGCAGTCTCCGAAGGTGGGCCGACGTGCTTTAGAATATCGAGGTGCAGATGGAAGCACTGTTTCCTCCTCTTGCCAAACAAGCCCGCACTCTCCCCCTCCTCCTCTGCCAGGTCAGCCCTTGACATCCACTCCTACGTGTGAGGAAAATGTGCCGGCGGACAAAGTGCAGCGAGGAGTTGAGCTTGTGGGAGCAGGACTCGATCGTCTGGTGCTAGAACGCTCCCTTGGTCGCATTCTTGCAGAACAAGGAATCAACCTTTTGCGGGAAGTGGCTGCAACTTCTTCCCCTGGAACGTTAGAGTCTCTCTTGCAAAACTCGGAACTTTTGTCCAATGCAGCGCGTCGTCAGCCATTAGACCTCTCGGCGATGTCTGACCTTAATTTAGAGGCGCTCTTGGCGTCTGAAGAGGCCACCCGAGGGCGTGCCTCTCCTGCCCATGTGTCTATGCCAGATTTAAGTCAGCATGGGGAATCGTCTGCCTCTACATCTCCTTCAGCAACTCCTACCCCTGGGGCACCAAGAAAAAGCTCACTCTCTTCTCGACACAAAGACAGACACAATCGCTCAGTTCGATTCGATCCAGCTCAAGTCGGCGGGGAATCCCCGAGCCGCCAGCACTCAACCCGCGATCCCCGTGATTCCTCTTCGTCGACGTCTTCATCGGGGTCGGCTCCAACAGCCTTGGAAGTCTCGCCAGCCGAGGGCTCCACCAGAGGCCGCCGCCAGCGACATCACCGAGGGAGCGGCTCTAATGGTTTCCCAAGGTCACGTTCGTACTCTGGTTCGGAACCTTCAGCGGCGAACAGAACCCCGCGAAAGACACCATCTGCGCCAGGCCTCGAAGACGCAGATTGGGACCACGAGTCTGTGTGCTCGACTTGCTCCTCCTCTTCTTCTGATGAATTTGACTATGAGCTTCCCCCGAGGAGAGCTTATGGCGGTGTTCGTATAAGTTATGTGCCTAATGATGCCCTGGCATACGCTAGACGGCAAGCTGGAAATACTCAACCACCAGGATCCCCCTCCACTCGCAAGAGGTTCGGAGAAAAGGACAAAAACTGTATTATCTCCTGATGGCATAGTGTGCCAGTTAACTCTAGCTATGCAGCAGCCAAGTGCGCTTAGTAGTGACAGATTAGTGCTCTATTTTCGTCTTGCGCTTTATTTTTGTGGCTGCAGAGCTGCCTACCTCGTGGTTCTGGTGGCACTCTCTTCGGGAGAGAGCCAACTGAGGACCTTGCCGCACCAGTATTGTTGGACAGTGCCACACACATCATTTTAAAGATATCTTATTCATGGACTGTCGTATTACATACAGCATGCATTGAATATTAAGTGCTCATTCATGTTGATCATCCTCATGATAAAATCTCGGAGTACGGCATTAATGTGCACAAAGATACATCATATTTACACCCAAATTTTAAAATCAACAATAGTGTTATATAGTAAATAATAGCAGTTTCTAAACTGAAAATTGGGCTGTGAAAAAAAATCAACATCATCCCTATAATATGCAAAGAGGCCAAGGAATGTTGCTGTGACATCATTCGGCTGAACATCCCAACATACTGGCCACGTGTACTGTAGTAGGATAGTTAGTTCAGAACCCTTCTATATGTATGACTGCAGTCTAACTGAAGTGCCAAATAATGTCTTCCAAGACAACTGCGATTAGCAATGTGGAAGAATTTCGCTGTCTGTTGAGACATACCTGAGTATTATTTATAGTCAATATTACCTGAAATGACTCACAAGATTAAGAAATGATTCAATATTTCATAGTAAAACATAATCTGCCCTGTTTAGCGGTTGGCATCCACATATTTACATCTTAGTTACATGTGTGCATCGATCGGGTGCTTATAATGAGTATATTATTGTAGCCTCCTATGTATACAACGTCCTGTACTAATTACGTTTGCTATAATGGGCTACTTACAAATCCACAACAAATTCTCCATTCGACATAACTATCGCAAAAACATTCTTTTAGCTGATAATAGAGATTTCCCATCATCGGTCTATTTAAGCAGTGACTTCAGAGTAATAGACACCAGGCCGAATTGAAAATAAACCTTAAAAAACACGGCAAGATCCTCCACTCTTTCATCCCGTCACTCTTATTGAATCAAAATTCAAGCATGAGCTGTTTTTCCCCCATTATATACTACTACACTCGACAGACCTTCCACACATTTCCAAATTATGTGGACTGGAATAAAGTGCTACGTTTGCCGACCGAGATGGATATTGTCAAACTGGTCACCATACTTTGTCATTTTAAGAGGTTTGACCTATTTCTGACTTCTTTGACACGAGTAACTAAGCTTTATCGTTTGTTATCCTTTGTAAATGTGTGACTAATTTCCAGTTTTAAGTATATTAGGTTTATTGTATTCATATCATCAGAGAATATAAGATTTCATACACTCTTCATTATACAATAGTCGCATTTCACAAGAATGCTAGAAAAAAACCCTGCTAAATCATACACAATAAATTCATCCTATTATGTGGCAGCTGTTGCATATTGCAGCTTGATCAGGCTATTCGTTGACACAACCCACCTTATATTAGCTACAGGACCTTCCTGTTGTACACATACTTCCGACATTTTATTCACGTCTTGTATTCAGTATTTCTAATGTTTTGTATAGCAGTGTCTATAGAGATTCCCTATCACTTATTAATGAGTGGAAAGATCACTCAAACACTGTACATTTATGTATTTATTTTGATTGTTGTATATTACTTGTAGTCTATGCCTTTTTATTATTGTAAGTTCGTAGATTATAAATGTGTTTATATTGCTAAAGCAGAATGTTCATAAGGAATGTAATATATGAGAATGGCTTTTGGTTAAGGGTTTGTACATATATTAATAAAATTGTTTTCCGATGATTCATGTTTCTATCCTCCCTTTTTCGGTGGCTACACTTTTTTTTATTATATATTTATATATATAAAACTACGCAACTAAGTGGCATGATCAATTTTCAACCACCCCTCTCTGGGTTCTCCAAATGAAGGCTGACAAAAGAATCGGGAATTTACAGAAAAAAAAAATTATAAATTATTTACAGGAATTATAAGGTTATATAATCTTAACGTAACACATCGCTACGAAACAAGACTAATGGATATCACTAATCAGGCAGAGATTTTCTTTTATTCATTCAGTTTCATTTTGAATTCTTTTATGCAGGATAAAATCGATATTAGAATTAGTATATAAGTGTTTCCATTTTCCCTCGTATTCTCTTAAAATAAATATATGGACCTAGCATCCCAGGTCCCTTATTCTCCAACAACGCCCCTCTTATGGACAAAGATCCGAGACACACCGATTTCATACACAAATGAATTAAAGGGATCGTATTTTTTCCCCCGATTTCTTTTGCCGATTTTGATGAAGAATCCCACACTTTTGTCTAGACCCTAGCGAGATTCTGTTCTTGTTCGAATCGCTGGAAGTTTTCGAGTTGTAGTAAAAAGAAAAAAAATCCTCTCCCCCCTAAAAAAAATGATTAGTTCTTATTTGATCATCTTTTTTTATAGAATCATCGTAAATCTAGGGAATATAGGAAATGTTTTCGATTTCGACTTTTTTGGGGGGAATATTTTACGAGGCGCCTGGCAAGGGTGAAGAATAAGTTTTTATATTCATGTACATGTCACTTTTACTAGAAGAACAGGAAAAAAAATCTGAATAGAATAATTTTTCATCTATTGTATGCGGAAGCACATTTTTCGATTTTAACTTTTTTTGTGAATATCTTACGTAGACTTTTAGAACACCGCAAAGGGGACTTTCTTATATGCATGTTACTATTAAAAGAAGCACATGAAAAAAACCAAAAACTAACTGCATCATTCAATGGATCTACTATTCAGCTACAAAATGAGCCATATTACATTTATTTCGGACTGAAAATGCGTGTGCTACGCGTAACAATGTGGTGTATAGAAATATCGTTTTTTTTCATATTTTTTACGTTATGGATATCAAATGATACACGAAATAGTTCTTCTATATGATAAAATCATCTATTACTTCCCATTATCATTGACACAATGGGAGTTTACAACATAAAATGCCGGTCTAAAATAACGTTCTCCATGCCACTGAACACCACACTCGCCGGCCGGGACGCGAGAGAAGGGGCCGCGCACCCGTGTTCCTGAGGCCGGAGTCCCGGGCGGTGTAAGCCTACGGGACGAGGTATTCGTCATATTTTTCCGGTTTCTTTTTTTCATCCCATGACTTGAAGGTAATACCTCCAATGAGTCCCCCAGTAAGGTTTTCTATATAGTTCTGCTGGGAACGAGCGACATAGACATGTGGCGAGGAGAGCGTGTCCCCTCGCACAAGGTCAATGAGTGTATCCCGCAGGTTCGGAGAGGGTTGCCAAGGTCTAGCAGCCATTTCATTTTTTCCCTTTTCATGGTGCCTTAAGGGAAGGCGAAACGGACACAATCTTTCCTCGATGCCAGTGGCGTCTTACCGGCGTTGGTGGTCTCTCTTTTATTCCTTTTCTTCTTCGACTCCACTGTGAAGCCGTCACCACCTCCGTCAGCGTCAGCGTCACCCACCTGGCCGACGGCATCACCGTCATTTCGGCCTTCAGCACGCGCTCCTTGCATGGGATATAGATTACATTGGAAAGTCAGTAGAGTCTGTAATGTTGAAGAAACTAAGT
>NW_027217246.1:7500-12063 GCF_042767895.1 Penaeus vannamei | reverse complement strand
GGGATTTCTTTAAATAGTTTACAGCTCGCTTGGGAGCCCGACGGCCGTGGTAAATTGCCTGGGTCCTCTTGCTTCCCTTCCATCCTTTGCTGTGCTGTTGCTGCCTTTTTTTTCTCTCTCTTCCTTCCTTCCTTTCCTTTCCTCTCTCCGTCCTTCCTGCCCTCTCTCCCTCTTTCTATCTCTCTCTCCCTCCTACCTTGTCTGTCTCCCCCTTCCCCCCCTTTTCCTCCTCCTGGTCTCTCCCCCCTTCCCCCCCCTCTCCCTTCCTACCTTCCCTCCCCTTCTACCTTCCCTCTCTCCTTCCTTCCTCCCCTTTCTCTCCACCTCTATTCTTCCCTCTCTCTCCCCTCCATTCTTCCCTCTCTCTCCCTCCCTTCCCCCCTCTCCCCCTCCATTCCTCCCTCTTTCTCCTTCCTTCTCTCCTTCCCCTTCCCCCTCCTTTCTTCCCCCCTTCCTCCTTCCTTCTCCCCCTTCCCCTTTCCCCTTCTCCCCTTTCTCCTTCCCCCTCCCTCCCCCCTCCCTCCCTCCCCCCCACCTCCCTCCCTCCTTCTCTCCCCTTCCTCCTTCCTTCTCTCCTTCCCTCCCTCCCTCCTTCTCCTCCAACAACAGCCGGCAGCCCCTCGACGCGGTAACTTTGTCCGCGCACGATCGCCTCCGCTCTCGAAGGAGGAACTGTGTCGAGAGGCCGCCGAGAGGCTCTCCTTCTCTCCTTGTGTGATGGTCTGGATTCGACGTAATTTTTTTTTCTTACATTTTTTTTATTATTTTTTTTGGGTGCGTGTGTGGATAGTTGCTTGGGTCTTTACATGTAGTTTAAACACTTACTTTTTACTGGCCCTCCTTATTTCTCTCTTTTTTCTTCTTCTTCCCCTCTCTCTCTCTCCCCCCTCCCCTCCTCCCCCCTCCCCCCTTCTTTCCTTCCTCCTCCCTTTCTCCCTTTCTCCCCCCCCTCTCCCTCTCCCCTCTCCCTCTCCCCTCTCCCTTCTCTCCTCTCCCTCTCCCCTTTCTCCTCCCCCTTTTCCCCTCACTCCCTCTCCCTTTCCTCTCTTGTTCCCTCTCTCCCCTCCCTTCTCTCCTCTCCTTTCCCCCCCCTCTCCTGTTCCCTCTCCCTTCTCTCCTCTCCTGTTCCCTCTCCCTTCTCTCCTCTCCTGTTCCCTCTCCCTTCTCTCCTCTCCTGTTCCCTCTCCCTTCTCTCCTCTCCTGTTCCCTCTCCCTTCTCTCCTCTCCTGTTCCCTCTCCCTTCTCTCCTCTCCTGTTCCCTCTCACTCCCTCTCCCTTCTCTCCTGCCCTCTCTCCCTCTCCCTTCTCTCCTCTCCTGTTCCCTCTCTCCCTCTCCCTTCTCTCCTCTCTGTTCCCTCCTCTTCTCTCCTCTCCTGTTCCTCCCCCTTCTCCCCCCCTGTTCCCTCTCTCCCTCCCTTTCTCTCCTCTCCTTTCCCCCTCTCCCTTCTCTCTCCTGTTCCCCCCCCTTTCTCCTCTCCTGTTCCCCCCCCTTCTCTCCTCTCCTGTTCCCTCCCCTTCTCTCCCTCCTGTTTCCTCCCCTTCTCCCTCTCCTTTCCCTCTCCCTGTCCCTTCTCTCCTGTTCCCTCTCTCCCTCTCCCTTCTCTCCTCTCCTGTTCCCTCTCTCCCTCTCCCTTCTCTCCTCTCCTGTTCCCTCTCTCCCCTCCCTTCTCTCTTCCCTGTTCCCCTCCCTTCCCCCCTCTCCTGTTCCCCTCTCCCTCCCTTTTCTCCTCTCCTTTCCCCCTCCCCTTCTTCCCCCCCTGTTCCCTCCCCTTCTCCCCCTTTCCCCTCCCTTCTCTCCTCTCCTGTTCCCTCTCCCTTCTCTCCTCTCCTGTTCCCTCTCCCTTCTCTCCTCTCCTGTTCCCTCTCCCTTCTCTCCTCTCCTGTTCCCTCTCACTCCCTCGCCCGGCATCGCTCGTGTCCGGCCTCCAGAAAGCTCGAGGCAGTGGCGACGGCGTAAGGCTTCCGTCATGCAGCGGCCGAGGCCCCCCGCGCCGCCGTGTCTTCAGCGAAAGGGGGGCGGGGGGGGGGGCGTATTGGAAACTCGGTTCGTCGAGGAGGAGTAACGTGTTTCGGTCTCTGGATCCGGCGGTGGAGGAGCGTTACCGGCCAGGTCGTAAGGGGATCGTTGGAGGGCGAATCGCGTGAGTTTTCTGCCTCTTCATTTGGACGACGAGAAATGTATGTTTGTGTGTACTTGTACTTGCACACGTTTACATGCATGCGTATATGCAGACATGTAATCATCCGTCCATGCATACATACATGCATACATTTATATAGTCATACATAATTGCATAAATGCATTGTTTCAAAAATTAATATTAAAAACTGTGGTCCTGCAACACTTCCGCAGTGTCTCCATTCGCTTCATAATTCGCAAAGAGGCATGCATAATAAAGCGAGGCATATTCTTTGCAAAAGAGATCATCCGACGCGGTTCAATCTGGTTCGATCCCAGGAGGAGCTCCATGAAGCGAGCGAGAGAGGTTCGGCCCTTCCGCGTTGGCACGTTCGGGAGGCGCCGGCCGGGGCGAGCCTGAGACGCCGTAGCCGCGCTATCTCGACCGCCCCTTGATTAGTATGGGCGAGGGCCGTGCCAGGGGCGAGACCCGCTCGGAGCACGAAGGTCGGTCTCCGAGCCCACGGGCCTTGGAGGCTTTGGTCCGCGACCATGTGAGCGTCACGTCTCCCTCGTTCATTTCCCTCGCCCTCCTCCCCCCCTTCCTCGATCCCTCCTTCTCGCTCATTATCCTTCCCCTTTCCTCCTTTCTTCCCCTCTCCTCCCTCCCGCCCTTCCTCGATCCCTCCTTTCTCCCTCCCTCCTTCCCTTCCTCGATCCCTCCTTTCTCCCTCCCCCCTTCCCCCTTTCCCCGATCCCTTCTTTTCCCCATCCCTCCTTCCCCTCCGCGATACCTCCCTTTCTCTTTCCTCCTCCCTATCCCTCTCCCTCTCCTCCTTCCTTCCCTGCCTCGATCCCTCTCTATCCCTTGTCTCCTCCCTTCCCCTCTCCTCCTTCCTTCCACTCCTCGATCCCTCCTTTTCTTTCTTCTCCCTCCCCTTCCCCGATCCCTCCTTTCCCCCCATTCTTCCTCCTCTCCCCCCATTCTTCCTCCTCTCCCTCCTTCCTTCCCTCCCTCCTCCTTCCTTCCCTCCCTCTATCGTTCTCCCTCTACCCATGCTTGGTACGTGAGCGCTTAAAGGTCGCGGAGAACGGAAGTTGCAGATCAGTTTGTTTATCGGGTCGACGAGGAAAATGTGTTCGGGCGGCCACTTTTCTTCGCCGTGTTTTGTCTATTTTATTGTTCTTTGTTATCTTTGTTTTCACTAAATGCGAACACAATTGTCCACATTGACCTTTTGTGTATAGAGAGCTAGAGAGATAGATCGAGATATGAATAGATATTGCTTGTTGTAGATAGATAGATGTAAATTGTATGATATATAGATTATATAACATTTATAAATGTTTATACACACACGCACGCACATACAAAAAAAAAAAAAAAAAAAAATATATATTACATACATGTATACATATATACATACATACATGTGCCTGTATGCGTGTATGTATGTGTGCATCAAAAAAAAAAAAAAATATATATATATATATATATATATATATATACATATTCATTTATTTATCGGGATATCTGACGACAGGTGAACAAAAGTAACAAACTGGGAAATAATTAACACAAGGCAGCCAAGGGTCGAACCAGTAGTAAGATATCGTTATGAAATAACGAAGTTCAGAGATCATATATATATAATGGGACATAAAGAGACTGAGACAATGAAAGAGAAAAGAAAAAGAGAGAGAGAGAGAGAAAGAGAGAGAGAGAGAGAGAGAGAGAGAGAGAGAGAGAGAAATTTATAGATTTACCGTAGGCCTACATTAAATTGTGTTGGAAGTCCACATGTCCCGCCTGTCACCTTCCCAACTTTGTTTCCTTATGACGTGGGAAACGGACACCCCAGTGCCGGACGCCGGTGGATGATGCCAGATATGCCTGATTGATTGGCAAATCTGAGAGAGAGAGGGAGGGGGACGGGGAAGGGGAAGGGAGAGCTAGGCATAACCCGTGGGAATGTTATCCGGGGTTAAGTGTGAACAATTCTCGGTTGGTGTAACGTGTGATGTGGTGGGACTTGGAGTGGCTGGCGATTAAGATGTGCAACCCGAGTGGAGAATGCTCGCTGTGATGAGTCTGATTGCGCGTGCCATAGGGCATAGGGCAGGAGGAATGACAGGTGTCGCTGTGGCATGCTCGGGGTCGCCATCGACCGGGGGAGCTTCCAAGGCGACGAGTATGGCATTTAGCTGTGCACGAGGTCGCGTCGGCAGTGGCGATGTTGGTTCTGGTCTCAGCCGCTCGCATAAGAAGGGGCGGGGTGGGAGAAGAGGCTGCGATGGGCACGGCCTTGCGAGGGGAGGGGGGTGCCCGCTGGTTAAGCGGAGGGGCTGGGGAGGGGGGGGCAGGGCTGCACGGGGAGCTGGAAAGAGGCGAGCAGGACACTGTCAGTGAGAGCCGAGTCCCCGCCGCGCGAAGATGGAGGTGA
>NW_027217246.1:0-2500 GCF_042767895.1 Penaeus vannamei | reverse complement strand
TTAATTTCCCCGTGTGGATATTGTTCGTCAATTATATTAGTGGGTGGAGTGCGGCGCATTAAGAAGAGCGGGCGGGGGTTGCGTTCGAATTAACGCTCAAAAATATATGCTTTTATGGAAAATTGTTTTAGGACTGAATGGATATTTGTGTATACACTTGCACACACATACTCGCACGCACACTCACGCACGCACACGCACGCACGCACGCACGCACGCACGCACACGCACGCACACGCACACGCACGCACGCACACACGTACACACGTACACACGTACACACGCACACACGCACACACACACACACTCACACACACACACACACACACACACACACACACACACACACACACACACACACACATATATATATATATATATATATATATATATATATATATATATATATATATCATATCATATAAATTATGTATATGTATATATATGTATATTTATATTTATGTTTATATTTATATTTATATTTGTATTTATATTTAATATGTAAATTACATACATATATATATATATATATATATATATATATTATATATATATATATATATATATATTATATATATATATATATATATATGTATATATGTATATATATATTATATATATATTATATATAATGCACATTTTTCCTTAGATTATTTTTTACGTTTTCATTTTTTGAGGCACACACACCTATGACAGAATTCGATGTTGATGCACTGTAATGTGCTAGCATGCGTGCAGCATCATGTCTGCTCTTACTTTCTTCATGGGTGCGTGTGTGATAGGTTTGCCGCGTGTATGTACGCGTGTCTGTTGTTTTCTGTGTGCGTCTATATGCTGCTTTGCCTTTCGGTTGTGACTTCTACGTTTTTGTCACGCTTCATGACGTCTTGATGTGACAGTTGTAAATCAGTATGCTCTGGTTGTAATGAATTTCTTATTTTTGCCGCTATCTCTTAGGCTTGTAGTACATAGAACCCGCAAGACGTTACAGCGAATACAAACACTAGTAACCCGAAGTGCATGTTGGCCAAGCCCTGCATGGGAGTGGGGAGGGGGGGGGGGGTAGGGGAGGTGAGGGGGGGAGGGCGGAGGGAGGGCGGAGGGAGGGCGGAGGGAGGGCTACGAAATGAGGTGTGGCCGTGGGCGTGGAATGGGATGACGGTCCTTTCTATCTCTGACGTGACGGCTGTTGTGCCGCTACTGGGAGTGTTAGGTTTGTGCCTCTTTCGCTTTCTCTCTCTCTCTCTCTCTCTCTCTCTCTCTCTCTCTCTCCTCTCTCTCTCTTCTCTCTCTCTCTCTCTCTCTCTCGCTCTCTCTCTCTCTCTCTCTCTCTCTCTCCCCCTCCCTCTCCCCTCCCTCTCTCTCTCCCCTCCCTCTCTCTCTCCCCTCCATCTCCCTCTCTCTCTCCCTCCATCTCCCTCTCTCACTCCCCCATTTCCATCTCCCTCTCTCTCTCCCCTCCATCTCCATCTCACCCACCCCCCCCTCTCTCTCCCCTCCATCTCCCTCTCTCCCACCCCCCCTCTTCCCCCCTTCCGCAGTCCTCCGAGTACGTAGGGACACTTATGTGCCGACCCCCATTACCTGTGGTAGGGACTAGCCCCCGGGGATCCGGACCAGAGAACATTGTGGGGGCGCTGGACTGTTCTGGACGTAACATTCTTTGTTTCATGCTATTCCGCTGACAGTCACGTTGATTCACCTTTCAGCAGCGGCAAAAGCCCGTAAAGTCTCGCGCGAGTACGTGGTTGATGTTGCCATCGAGTTGCGAATCGCCTGGCACGAAGTTTTGTCTCTGCGGCTCTTGCACCCCATTCTCCCCCATTCTCCCTTTTCCCTTCCCCCTTTCCTGTTTCCCCTTCCCCTATTCCCCTCTCCCCAACCCCCTCTTCCGTTTGCTTTACCTTTCCCTCCTTTCCCTCTTCTCTCCTGCTTTCCCCTGCCCCGTTTTCTTCTCTCCTCTTCCCCCTTCCCCTTTTCCATTTACCCAGTCTCCACCTCTCGTCTCCCTCCCCCCTTCCCCCCTTCCCCCTCCCCTTTGGGTAGTCTTAGTAAAGAGTAATGGACTCGTACGGGTAGGCAATTCGGGGTCCCTAATCTAGACTAACGCCTTGGGTAACAGAAAAGGATGTCCTGTGAAGGGGAAGGGACTTTTCCTGTTTCGGGGCGTCGTGCCATCAGGCGAGGGGCTGTCGGTTGGCTGTCGGCCTCCGATTGATCTCCCAGCCGGAACGCGCGTGTCTACGAAGCCCCCCCCCCCCCCCCCCCGAGCGCGTGCATTCCACGGGATATCGGCCCCGTGCATCTTTTATCAGGCGCTGTCCTGCTCTGAGGCGCGAGGGGCGGTGTTATGTGAGGGCGGGTTGGGATACGGGCATTTTATGACGGTGCAGGTTCGTACATCGGGTGTGATTTCTGTCCCTTGGGCTGATGGCTTCAGGGGGGGGATCGGCCGGTTGCAGGCAAGCGGATAGGCGGGATTTTTTTCGCCGATATTCAT
>NW_027217244.1:10000-12060 GCF_042767895.1 Penaeus vannamei | reverse complement strand
ATATATATATATATATATATATATATATATATATATTTATATATATATATATATATATATATATATATATATATATATATTCTGCTGTTTGTCTATGTATGGCTATAAGCTTCCATATAGCTTTGTGATAGAGTACGGGTATGTCCCGTGCTTGTACATGAGGATATACATTGGTTTAAAAGCGTAAATATGCAAATTTGTACATACGGTGCATACATTCATGTATGAATGTGTACATATACATGTGTATATATCCATGTATATATGCGTATTTGTATATAGGTATATATAATGTGCGTGTATATGTGTATGTATGGGTGAATGTATAGGTAGACATATGTAGGTATTTATATGTGTATATGTATAGGTATACGTATATATGTGTATGCAGGATGAAAGAAGGTGGATAAATAAATAAGTATATGTATGTAGTTATATGCAGAGCAAGTACAGATGTAAACAGATATATACAGGGGGGGGGGGGGCACTAGTGTATGCTGCAAATGTATGTGCTCATACACGGATGCGTGAGCACATGCAGGGATAGATATATGCGTATGTATAGTGATATGTAGGTCTGCGAGGTATGCAAAAAGGGGTGTTTGCATATACACGGGTGAGTGTACACTCATGTATACTCCCTCACATATCAATAACATATAACAAGCGCATAAAGGGACAGGCGATGTGAACATATGACTACGTCAGACTATGAGGGACATGTATGTAGTTATTTATAACGTAGTAATAAGTATCCATATCTATATGCATAGATACAAGAATAAAGGTGTACGCTTGCATATGCATATGCGTGGGAATGAGCATATGCGTAGTACTTAGAGCATGTGCGGGAATAAATATGTCTGCAACAGGTGCACATACGCACAAGTGAAGTTGATAAAAAATAAAATCTCACATATATGCACTTAAGCCCAGCTCACCGGAGTAGTGAGCAGGCCGTGCATTGCCGCTCCTAAGTCCACACCAGGTAGGACCAAACCTGCTGGGGGGACTTATCAATGGCATTCCGGCTAAATTACTCCCCTCCCACCAAGATACACCTAAGCCAGTAGGTGGGAGGTAAATCGGCTGTCCACCTCCATGAGGCGAAGGAGCCCCTGGTTACGGTGGCGATCACGATCGCTCCGGAGCAGGGGGTGCTAAAAATATCCTTTGCACATACAATATAAGGACCATGAGAACTGTATCCGACTTACTAGCTTTACTAGAGGAACTCTCTTCCATTAATTGGGATGTAGTAGGACTCTGCGAAGTTAGAAGACCAGGCGAAGAGCAGAAGTTAATAAATGACGGACACGTGCTCTATTGGAGAGGAAAACCTCAGAGTAGCAAACAGGAATTAGGGGTAGGATTCTTAATACACAAAGTCTTGAAAAGAACATCGTAGAATTCTATAGTGTAAGCGAAAGAGTGACTTCCGTAATAATAAAACTAAACAATAGGTACAACTTAAAAATTATTCGTCTATGCTCCAACCTGCAGCTACAGTGATGAAGAAATAGAGAGCTTCTATGAAAATGTTCATTTAGCCAGCGAGAGAATAAAAACCCATTTCACAATAATTATGGGAGATTTTAATGCCAAAATAGGTAAAAAGACAGAGGGAGAAACCGCAGTAGGGAACCATGGAATAGGCAATAGGAACGAGAGGGGACAAATGCTAGTCGACTTTGCGGAGGCTTGATCACTCAATATCATGAATACATTCTTCGAAAAAAGACTAGAACGGATGTGGACATGGAAGTCCCCTTCTGACTTCAAAAACGAAATTGACTTCATAATTTCAAATAGGCGCGATATAATAAAAAATGTAGAGGTTATAAATAAAGTAAATGTTGGCAGCAACCATAGTATGGTGAGAGGCGAAATTAAAATACACCTCAGAAGAGACAGGAACAAACTAATGTGTAAACCACAGCCAAACTTGGCTAACTTGAAGATCAGAGCAACAGAATTTAGCCTAAACATCCAAAACAGATATTCACTCCTCCGTGACGAAGATCTCAACATCGGCCAAATTAATAAACAGTTCAATGACA
>NW_027217244.1:0-5000 GCF_042767895.1 Penaeus vannamei | reverse complement strand
ACGATGTTGAGTGATGAAAGCACTTTCGGACTGATGAAGGGAGTTTTAAAATTCGTGCGTCGCCTCAATGCAGCTTCGAGCAGCGATTCGAGATACACAGTCGAGACAATTAATCACTCGGATAATATGAATGCTTCGGATTCTATCATTGGGAATAAGGGTGGGCGACGTATATACTTTCTTCAAAAGAATATCCCATCGCGCGGAAATGATTACATTAACTTATACTGAAAGAACATTTGGAATTCATGAATATGATTATTTCATGTCCGATATCGCCCCTTGCCATTAACAAGAGACGATCTAAAAATCTTGAAATGACAGTGGACTGAATATATTATAACAGTCATTATCAAATAATAATAACAAATAATAACCTACCTCATCATTATCCCATAAAAACGCGTAGAACCTCATGAAAAAAGGTAGTGCAAAAGGCCAAACCTCACAACAGCGAAAGACACTGAAGAAGCAAGTAGTTCCCTTGGGTGTCTTCTATTTTGTCAGTCTTGGTGAAGCCATTCAGAAAGGGTTGCTGGTGGTAATGATGAAGAAATAACGATAATGACAAAAATAATGATATAGATAATAATAATGATAATAATAATGATGATAGTAATTATTGTAGTATTTATTACGATGATAGTAATGATAATTATAGTAATGCTAGTAATAATGATAATAACAACAATAATAATAATGATGAGAATAATAATAATAATGACAATAATAATATTGATAATAATGATAATAATAGTAATGGTAATAACAATAAAATTATCAATGATAACAATAATCATAATATGATAATAATGATAATGATGATAATAATGATAATATTGATAAAAATGATAATGATAATAATAATAGTAATAGTAATAGTAATAATGATAATAATAATAATAATGATAATAATAATAATAATAATAATACCATAATAGTGACAAAAATAATAATGATGTTGATATTAGTAATGATAATAATCATAATAATAAAAAATATTACTACTACAACTGATAATAACAATAATAATTAAAAATAGAATTACAGTATAAGCAACAACAACAAAAACAGCCATAATCATATCAACGGTAAAGATAATGATAATAATATTCATACTAATGACAATGATAATAATAATGATAACAATAATGATGACAAAAATGATAATGATAATAATGATAATAATGATAATAACGATATTAATGATAATAATATAAATGATAATTATAGTGATAATGATAACAATGATAATAATGATAATAATTATAATAATGATAATAACAATTATAATAATGATAATGATAATAATGATGATAATAATGACTAAAATAAAAAATAATAATGAAAATAATAATAATAATGATAATGTTAATGATAATGATAATGATAATGATAATAATAATAATAGTAATGATTATGATAATAATAAAAATAATGATAATAATGATAATGATATTGATGATGATGATGATGATGATGATGATAATAATAATCATAACAACAATAACAATGACGATAAAAACTAAATCTTACGCCATTACCTCTATTGATATTAGCAGGAATATTTGATTTGCATTATTTTATTCCTGTTCTTCACACAACTCACATGAAAATCATTTATCATTAACACTTATCTTCATTTTTCATTATCTTAGTTGCCTTTTATTTCATTTAAATCTTGCCCAGAGATGAAAATTTGAATGTGATGAAATATTCAGCACTTCTTGTTAATATTCCAGAAGTGTTTTTTAGCCTTTCTGTCAGTATACTATTTTCTGGGCTCTGAATTTCCACACTCCAGAGGAACGTCATGGAATTGTTAAGTCTCGCCTGAAAATGAGTTACGTTTTCTTTGTTTTAGTTCTTATCTATTATTATTATTATTATTATTATTATTATTATTATTATTATTATTATTATTATTATTATTATTATTATTATTATTATTATTATTATTATTATTTTCCTTCGTATGTAGAGATGGCGTGGAAATGACTATTACTGTGATGTTAAAAATGATGATGCGGTAACATAATGTTGCTGGTGTAATATGGTCATGAGGGGAATGTCATGTTTTTGTTGTTTGTGATGATATTGATAATAATAATGATGATGATGATAACTGTGATTATGATGATGATAAGAATGGTGATGATGATGATAATGGTGATGATGATTTTAATGATAACAATGATGATAATGATGATGATGCTGATGGTAATGAAATGGATATGTTGATGATGATGATGATACTGATGATGATAATGAAGATGGTAATAATAATGATAATAATAATAATAATAATAATAATAATAATAATAATAATAATAATAATAATAATAATAATAATAATAATAATAATAATAATAATAATAATAAGGATAATAATAACAATAATGAAAATGATGATAAAAACATCAAGTAATGACACACGACAACAGCGACAAATCTCCCACTTGAAAGGAGACTAATTAAGTGAAGAAAAGTGTCTGGCCGAGCAAGAAGCAAGAAGGAGGCAGACGCCACCGCCCTCCGTCGCCTCGCAATTATGGCGGAGGGAGTTTGTCTGCGGCAAAAAATAACTCCCAAGATTTCTGGCTGCTTATCCTATTTCTGGCTTGAGTGGAGTGGGAGGGGGGAAGGGGGGAAGGGGGAAGAGGGGGGGTCGATGATTTTATTTTCGTTGCTGCTGTTACGTTTTTTTTTTCTCTTTCTGTCTGTCTGTCTATCTGTCTGTCTGTCTGTCTGTCTCTCTCTCTCTCTCTCTCTCTCTCTCTCTCAGTTTCTCTATTTCTCTGTCTCTCTCACTCTCCATTTATGTATATATGTATATATATATGCATACATACACACACACACACACACACACACACACACACACACACACACACACACACACACATATATATATATATATATATATATATATATATATATATATATATATATATATATATATACATATATATATATATATATATATATATATATATATACATATATATATATATATATATATATATATATATATATATATATATATATATATATATATATATATATACATATACATACACACACACACATACCCACACACTCACACACACACATATATATATATATATATATATATATATATATATATATATATATATACATATATATATATATATATATATATATATATATATTCACACACATATATATATATATATATATATATATATATATATATATATATATATATATATATATATATACAAATTCACACATGCACACACACACACATGCATATCTAACTATCTATCTATCTATCTATCTATATATACACACATATATATGTGAGTGTGTGTGTGTACATATATATACATATATGTATATATTTATTAAAATCCGTTGTTGTACATAGGCCTTCCCCGGACCCTTGTGTCCCCAGGTACCGGTGCTTTTGAAAGTTGTCATCTCGCCGGCGGGTTTTCTGCCGTCCTCGATCCCCGGTGTCCTCGTGGTGTCCAGTGTGCTATGCGCGCCGTCCATTTCTTGTCGGTTCTCCTCGACGCGTGCCCTGCCCAGTTTCATTTTAGTTTGTTTACTGTCTGTAAGATGTCGCGCACATTGGTTTGTTCACGTATTCACTTTGCTGTCTTTTATCTTTTCAGTTGACATTAAGCACAATTCTTTCGTGTGCGTGCTGCGTTGATCGTAATTTTAAGCATTTTTTTCGTTGCGAGTTTCTGTTCCATATGTGAATTTTGGTAATTTGCACTGATCGTTAATTGTTTTTAGCACAATTGGCATATTTTTTCCTTTGGATACAGAAATGGCTCTTCCGGAATCCTGCCAGCCCACGGTGACTCGACGCCTGATCTCTTGTTCCTTTGATGCTGAACTCAACGAGATGAGCTGACCTAGGGAGACGTAATGATCAGTTTCGCTAATAACTGTGACCTTGACGGCAATTTGATCTGGGTCTTCTTCGTCCACATGGTCGTTTTTCATGATCTTGATTGGAGACAGGCCTACTCTCTGACTAGCTTCGTTGAGGTCATTCAGCATCCGTTGTAGCTCTTCTGTGGCGCTCGTAAAGATGATTATGTCATCAGGAAAGCTGAGAAGGTTGAAGGGGTGGCCGTCAATTTTCACTCCTTTATTGTCCCAGTTGAGTGCGCGGAAGATCTTTTAAAGGCTGGCTGGAAAGAGTTTTGGAAAGCTTGTGTCTGTCTGACATCTCTTCTGAAGTGGAATGGACGGTGAATCTTTGTGGGGTCGGAGGTAGGAAATGGCACTTCTATGTAATTGTTCTTGTGTTCTTGTACTTTGATATGAAGTAGTTCTAACCCATTTTCGTTAAGAGCTCCAATGCCTTCAGGAAATCCATCAAATCAAAAGCTTTGTTGTAGTCAATCAGGCCAATGACTAGAAGATTTTTTATTTTATTCAGCGCATATTTTGAATTAACTGGATTGTGACATGGAGGAGGTGAATGTCGAGAATCCTTTTCGGAAGCTCGCTTGCTCATGAGCTTGGTTTTCATCCACTACTTTAGAAAACTTTCGTAAAAAGGTTTGAAAATGAAATTGATAAGTAGCAATGTTTTTTGGATTACCCTTCTTGAAAAGGATAATCAAAAGACATTGCAAATTGAAAAGGAGGATTGAGATGGCTTCGTTCCAGTCCTCTTGTACTGTGCTCTGTGAGACAATAATTGAATAAATTTACCAGTTTGGTGTAGATTTTTTCACTTGCAGCCTCAGTGAGGTCAATAGTGACGGTGTCCGGCCGGGCGATTTACCTTTCTTTGATTATTTGACATATCTGACCTCACATGCTTCGATGCCAGGGAATTCATGGCACTGTTCTCGAAGATACGTTCCGTTTGGAATGAGGGCGACTCGGTCTGTAGAGTCGAGTTTCTCGCAAAATTTGCAAACTCTTTCGACAATACGCTCTCTGTCTGCTGTTATAGAGCCGCATTCTAGTATTAATCTGAACTTTTG
>NW_027217243.1:10000-12058 GCF_042767895.1 Penaeus vannamei | reverse complement strand
CCTGGGTCTCCTTCTCGGGCTCGTCGGCGACTACCTGGGTCTGTATCTACAGTATCTATTCCCTAAAGGAAACAATAAAATCTAGTCCACATAAGTTTCTTTCACACTTATATTTATTCATATAAAGAGGGAGAGGCACATACACACATGAGGGTGGTAGAGATAGCTGAGAAAAAGAGAGGATGATTTGAGAGAGAGGCGTCAGATAGAGAAAGAGAAATATAGAAACAGATAAAGAAACGAGAAAACAGATATGCATATGTATATATAGAGAGAAAGGTGGAGAGTTTGGAGAGAGGTAGACACATAAAGACTTCCAATATTAATGAACAAATGTTTCACCAATGGAAACATATCGTCTAATCAACGCGTTATTACAATAACTGTATTGAATTTCATTCCAAGGGAATTAGACATGAATGATAGAAATCGATCCAGATTGTCGCTTGTCTATCAACTGCTGAGATCTTTAACGATAAGTAGGCCTATTGTAGCCGACCCCTGCAACCTGCAGCGGTGACTTCCTCAGGTTGGGTCCAGGTCCACAGCCTGTCCTCTCGTCCTCACCATCAGCAGCTTCTCATTACCATCATCGTCATCATCTTCATCATAATCATCATAAGCTTCATCATTATCATCAAAAACGTCACCTATCATCAATAATACTCATCATTATTATCTTTATCATTACGATTATCATCTATAATCATCATCACCACTCATTATCATTATCATTAACATCAACATCATTAGCGCCACCATTATCATTATCATTACCATCATCACACACCATCATAATCAGCATTTTTTTTTGCCTCACTTTTTTCCCATATCAAAATACCTTTACTGACGAATATAGCCAGGTAGAGGCAGCGAACAGCGCGCCAAGGGGTTAGCTAAGCTTGTTCAGGTGAATCACTGATCAGTTGGCAACTTGGTCAGTGTTACGCTGAAGCGATTTTTCCAGCCAAATCTAGCGAATTTGAATGTCAAACGGCGGTGGGGAGAGGTTTTCTTAAAATAAGCAAGGGATAATGAGCGATTTTTTTTTTCAAAGGTATTTTTTCTTATAGGTTTATCTTTAATCTGGTGGATTTATTTTTAGCTGGCTTAGCGGATGTAGTTGGCAATACTGCTATTAATTTGCCGGTGGTAGAGAGAAAGAGAGAGAGAAGAGAGAGAGAGAGATAAAGAATTAAATATCTGTGGTCAATCTAATATCTCTTCTCTCCTCGCTCTTCTTCCGGCCTTCTCCCTCTTCCCATCTGATTATGATTTTTTTTATCGTCATTGTTTTCGTTGATTATAAAGTCATTGTTATTATTATTGTTATTGCAATTATTGTTGGCATTACATATGTAAACCAGACTACGTATCAATCAATCTTCTGCTTATATCGATTAGCAATTGAGCTCTTAGACGAATCATAAATTCAAGCTCTATCAGGGATAAGCACCGAAATCTCCTCTTAATACAGTCATGAGATAGAATGCTTTTACGCAGATGGATCATTGTTCATGTTATAAAAGGTCTACGTTGACTAAGGATTTAATGTCTTGTCGGACAATATTTTTATGAAACTACCCCTGTGGACGGGGAATAAACGGACAACAAACAAAAAGACTGATAGCGCAATGTTAATTAGGGCCGCACGAAAAGAAAAGAAAAAGATAGTCAAAAAATGAAAAAAAGAAAAGCGCGAATTATTGGAAGAAAAAATACATTAAAAATAAGAAAAAGAGTCATCTAGGCCACAAGGCAGTGTCGTGCATTATCATTTCCTCTCTTTCGGCGAAAAAGGGAAGGCGGATAAGTTTGTTTCGTGTTTGCAGATGTTGTGGGAGAAAAGGGAGAGAGAGAGAGAGAGAGAGAGAGAGAGAGAGAGAGAGAGAGAGAGAGAGAGAGAGAGAGAGAGAAAAAAAAAAGGGGGGGGAGAGAGAGAGAGGAGAGAGAGGAGAGAGAGGGGGAGAGAGGGGGAGAGGAGGGAGGAGAGAGAGAGAGAGAAGAGAGAGAGAGAGAGAGAGAGAGAGAGAGAGAGAGAGAGAGAGAGAGAGAGAG
>NW_027217241.1:5000-12052 GCF_042767895.1 Penaeus vannamei | reverse complement strand
TATATATATATATATATATATATATATATATATATATATATATATAAATCTATACATTTATACAAATGGGTAATTTTTTATGTCAATGCATATATATATATATATATATATATATATATATATATATATACATATATATATATATGCAGAGGTAGAGGTGGCGTCCACCCGGAGTGACTGCCCGAGGGTTAACCTCAGGCGGGAAGTCAGGGTGGGGGCTTGGAACGTCCGCTCTTTGCGTCAGGATGATCGGTTACCCCTGCTATCGAGGGAACTGGGGAGGCTGAGAGCTGGGGTGGCTGCTCTTGGAGGTGAGAAGACCTGACAGCGTCATGATCAGTGTAGGTGGCTACACTTATTACTGGTCAGGCCGCAGCGATGGTCACCATCTTCAGGGAGTAGCCATAGCTGTCTCCAGTAGGCTCCAGCCCTCGGTGGTAGAGGTCACTCCAGTCGATGAGCGTATAATGGTAATGAGACTGAAGCTGTCTTTTGGCTTCATGTCTCTTATTGCTGTGTACGCTCCTACCGATGTTTGTAAACTCGACGTGAAAGAGATGTTCTACGCCAAACTTGCATCTGTGACAGATTGTCCCCGGCAAGATATTCGTATTGCTCTGTGTAACTTCAATGCGGTATCTGGCTGCGATCGAGCTGGATATGAGATATCTGTCGGTCCTCATGGTTCGGGAGTTGATACCGGTAGCGAGAATTCCCTCCTTTTTCAGGGTTTTGCAAGAACCCAGAAACTGAGGATTTCTGGCTTCTGGTACCAGCGCCCAGACCCACATCGTTGGACATGGTACAGCGAAGTGGGTAATGCAGTCAAGGAGATCGACCACATTCTTGTTAGCACACGTTGGAGGATTCTCCAGAACTACAAGGTGTGTAGGAGTGCCAAGTTCTGTGGTACTGACCATAGATTGGTTGTGGCTACCCTCTGGGTTCACTTCAAAACTCCCCAGCGGCCCAATGACCATCCTATGGTGTTTCATTTGGACAGGCTGAAGGAGAGGGAGTGTGCTCGGGGTTTGCTGAGACAATCTCTGATCGCTTCACAGCACTCGACAATCTGACAGACCCTGTCCTTCTGTGGGACACCTTCCAATGCAAAATGCTTGATGCAGCCCAAGAATTGATTGGAGAACGCCCGAGGGCAAAACAGAATTTAATCTCTCAGGAGACATTGGAAGCCACAGATGCTTGCCGTGCGGCTCGTCTGGCAGGGGATTCAGGATTTACACTCTTCTCAGGTGCGCAGAACTCGGTTTCTGTTGAGAAGGGACAAAGAACAGTTTATTAGGAGTCTTGCTGAGGAGGTCGAAGGCCATTTCTTAGTAATTGACCTCCGTCCTGCATACCAAGCCCTGAGAAAACTGAATTCCAAGCCCTCTTCACAGGTGACTGCAGTTCGCTTAGTAGGTGGCCAGATCGTCTCAGATACTGTTGCGGTGAGGGAACGTTAGGCTGAGTATCTTGAGCTGTTCTATCAGGTTGACCCTCCAACAGTTAACTTGGATGCGGGTAGTGCCGTGATTCCACTGCCGGACCCACCCATTAGCGAGGACCCACCCTTCCTTACTGAAGTTGGGGAGGTGATCTCATCCCAGCTGAACCATTAAAGGCTGGTGGTGAACCTATGGCGCGGGGATTGCATGCTGTCCTGGCTGCCATCTGGCGGTCCGATACCGTTCCCTCTCTGGAAGGGGAAGGGGGACTGATGGGACTGCAACAATCACCGCGGCATCTTGCCCACATCCTTCTGAAACCATCTACTGAGGCATCAGAGTCCGGATCAATCTGGGGCTGGATTCACTAACATATGATCGTAACGCATTTACCAGTGGTCATTTACCATTGCGTTTACCAGTCATGGCAAAGCGGGATTCATGAAGAAATGGTAATTTGGATATGCTGAGTTACAATCGTAAATCGACTCATTCTAATGGTAGCCAACAGAGGGCTCTAGTAAAGCGATTCAACCAATCAGCGAGCGCTATACATAATCTTTTAGGTTCCTTCGGCCAATCACGTAACATGTAAACAAAACTAGACACAGCAAGATTGTTTAAATAATCGTCAGAGCTAAAACACTATTTAAGCACATGTAGAAAAAAATATATATTTATTTGATTATATCCATCATGTTAGATATATATTTACTTTATAGATAGGAACCAATACAAACAATGTTATATCAATATATTATTGTTAACTCAAACCAAAGAGACAGTCCAAACCGATTTTTATTTATATATTTTCCATCATTGTTAAACAAAGAATCGGATCAAACATTTTTTTTTTTATCCATCGCCATTTGTAGTCAAAGGAAATATCTTAAGCTTATTCTTGCCCATGCACTTTGGAGTGTATTGTCAAAATGTCGATAGATACAGATATTGCTATACTCATTGAGCGTTGGTATTGCCAGTTTATTTATCAGCAAGGTAGTTTTTTTTTCTATAGCATTTGTAATAATTAAGTCAGAGAAGAACTCTTTAAGAGTTCACTTATTTATCGGTTCCATGTATTCTAATATAATGTAGGCCTATAAGTTCACGAGAATTTGTGTGTATTTTATTCTTGCTAGTTTCATGTGAAATTTACATTTCTTCACTATTTCCGCACTGTGATATCTGTTTGCCATTATATTAGTTACATCAGGTGTAAAAACAAACCCAAAACTTGGCTTACATATTGTTTTTATGACGAGATAACGTGATGACACCGTCTTCCCAGAAGTTACCAGTGCTCTGACCATTGGGAATCACTCTGGGAGATCCTGAGACTGAGAGGAATTCCAACAAGGATTATTGAACTAATAGCAAACCTGTATACTGGTACTGATAGTGCTGTAAAGTGTGTGTGTGTGTGTGTAGGGGGGGTGGGCTGTCGTGCTTCTTTCCTGTCAGTTCAGGAGTGAGGCAAGGCTTTGTTCTTGCACCAACACTTTTCAATACTTGCATGGACTGGATACTAGGCAGAGCTACTGTTCAAAGTCACTGTGGAGCAACACTGGGCAATATTAAGGTTACAGACCTTGACTTTACCGATGATGGTGTTATTCTGTCTTTGGAAACCCTAGTGGTGGCTCTTGATGCATTTAGTAATGAAGCAAAGCCCTTGGGTCTAGAGGTCTCATGGACGAAGACCAAGAGCCAGGACTTTGGGGACTTGCTAGGAGAACCTGTTTGGTTGGTACGTGCTTGTGGCGAGGGCATTAAAGTCACAGAGAGCTTTACATACCTTGGTACTGTAGTTCATAACTCTGGGCTGTCAGACCAGGAAGTCAGCAGACGGATTTGCCTGGCAGCAGGGGCCATGAACTCTCTCAACAAGAGTATTTGGAGATGCCAGTACCTGAGCAGAAGGCCCAAGCTACAGGTTTTTAGGGCCCTGATAATGCCAGTTTTGTTCTACAGTAGTGAAACCTGGACATTATCCAGTGCCCTGGAGTCTCGTCTTGATGCCTTTTGTAATAGGTCCTTGCGCCGGATCATGGGGTATTGTTGGCGGGACCATGTGTCTAACCAACGGTTGCACCATGAGACTGGCACAGGACCTGTTACCTGCACAATCCGGGACCGCCACAATCTGGGATCACTTTCCACAGGCTGATCCTGCTCATCAGGTTGTCTTTGGATGGAGGAAGCCTGTGGGACAACCAAAGAGGTTGTGGCTTGGGCAGATCGATCAAACCTGTCGGGAGGAGCTCGAGATGGGCCGGGTCCCTGCCTGAATGGTGGAAAGCAAAAGGTGGACGCGGCTATGCGCCCCCATCGGCGTTAGCTCCTAATGATGATGATGATGATATATATATATATATATATATATATATATATATATATATATATATATACATATGCATATATATATATATATATATATATATATATATATATATATATATATATATGCATAAATAAATATATATATATATATATATATATATATATATATATATATATATATATATATATATATATATATATATATATGTATATATATATATGTATTATATATATATATATATATATATATATATATATATATATATATATATATATATATATATATATATATATATATGCATTGACATAAAAAATGACCCATTTGTATATATGTATATATATATATACATATATGTACATATATGTATGTATATGTACATATATATATATGCATATATATTTGTAAGGGCTCGTTTATTTCTAAACAGGCCCTTCTTTCACTTGCGGTCAGAGGTTGGAAGAGCAGGCAAGGGAGGAAAGAGGAAAATTTGGTTACATGCAATCAAATAGGAATCGCCCTTGCCAGGAACTTTGGTGTGCGGGCCTCGATGGAAAACTGAGCTAGGTTTGGTCCAGGACTTTGCTAGTGATGGGGCAGCCTGGAAAAACTTCATCGTGGACGGGGCCACCTGAGCCAGACAGGATGTATCAGGTCTTCTGCCCCCCACCTACCTTCTGCAAAGGAAGGGGAAATGTTTAGGTTCTGTGTTTGTCTGTGAGTATGAGTATTTGCTAATCTGTCTGTGCATAGTATGAATGCGTTGTTTATATCTGAATGGAGCTGTTCATCGAATTATTTCATGTGTATTCACTCTTGCAATTCGCATTTAAAGATACACACTTCATGCAGTCTGTCAAAGCATCTATAAGATCCTTTTCAGACGAGCGACTTTAGCGGCGCGACTGCTAGAAGCGCGACTACCAGGTCAATGGAATGAATAGGAGCGCACACACATAGTGGCTTTGGCTGGCCTGTGGCGCAACTAAGAGAGTTTCCTCACAGCCGCTTGACTGTTCAGCCACTTGAGGAACATGTGTTGCTATGCGGCCGCACACACACGGCGACAGGGGGTGGGAGTCGACCAATGAGAGATCATCACGTGGAGCGGAGGCAGACAGACAGGCGGCAGTAACTTACAGTAGCTTCCGCTTCCCCCAGCCTGTCCTCCTGAGTTGATGGACATTCTCATGGAATTAAAGAAATTGGGTTTATATTCTCGTAACTTTGGATACAATGTGAAGAACATTCCACAGGTAAATCTGTCATTTAAGAGAGGATGAATCCAATAGTGCATGTCTCCTCTTCCGCCGCTGCAAACGACGATATAAAACCTATGCACATGTCACTTCTACATCCATTTCCAGCTGTGTATGATCAGCGACCGAAGAGAGATAGAAAATAAGAAATACAATAGTGGGCGAGAGACGAGTCGGGCCAATGTAAACGCCGTGTGTGAACATTCACTCAGAAGTCACGCTTCTAGTAGTCGGACCACTAAAATCGCTCGTCTGAACAGGTCCTACTTCTACTAGCGTTTCGTCCGTTCTAGTTAAACTCAATTTGACTGTGGAGTTGAAGTCGAGTACACACACATGTATATATATATATATATATATATATATATATATATATATATATATATATATATATATGTATATACATACATACATATATATATATATATATATATATATATATATATATATATATATATATATATATATATATATATATATATACACACACACACACACACACACACACACACACACACACACACACACACATATATATATATATATATATATATATATATATGTATATATATATATATATATATATATATATATATATATATATATATATATATATATATATACATACATATATATATATACGTGTGTGTGTGTGTTTGTGTACTCGACTTCAACTCCAGTCAAATGAAGTATAATTAGACCGGACGAAACAGAAGCAGAATTATAGACACACACACATGTGTGTGTGTGTGTGTGTGTATGCAATGCAACAGCCAGCCTTTCCACTGCATGACTTTGGTCTTCCTCAATTCATTATTGAGAGGATGTTTGGTAGCACCAAACTGACTGACTGGCCTTCCTTATCAACGGCTGCCCAACGAACTACCACTTGTGCGACGGCAGCGAACTCCCCTGCGTTTGACCTCTCGTTTTTTTTTTTTTTTTTTTTTTTCTGAGACCGGGATCGACCCAGCGTTGGGAGCGCAAACATTTCACAGCTGCTGCGGCGGGGATCTGAGCTTGGAGCTAGCAGTGTAACCAGTGGGCCGCAGGGTTGACTTCTTTTTCCGTGGCAGCATTTCTTCTGCTTTCTAAACATTAGATGATAAAGAAAACAGATATAAATGATGATATTGAACCATACACTATCATAAATGGATGAATATTAGACTGCAGTTTACTCTTTCTTCAGTAAGATAAACGATAATAGCATATTACAACAATCATTCAAAAAAAAAAAGAAAAAGAAAAACAATATAAAAATTATACATTATTAAGCCAATAGTGCAACTGCAACTTTTTATAGAAAATGTATTAGATTTATAACAAGAAAAGGTGACATTCAACCTGTAAACTTGATTAAACTAAAATGTATATGATTGTTCACAGTGAGTGCATTGCATGGCTGAAAGTTTAAGGTCACTCTGTGGCTCAGCCTTCGGCGATGCCCAGCTGGAAGACCCAGCTGAAGTGACGTCGGATGGAATTTCCGCCGTGATGACATTCAGTCTGCCACATTTTGTCAGCCAATACCATGATAGTTGCAGCAGTTTCCTATTTTGATTTATTTGGACATATGGCAATATTTCAGTATTGCTTTAAATACTTTTCATTTGCGTCAAGCCATATGGTAATAATAATAATAAAAAAAATCCGCAGTGACGTCACCCTTCGTTGGTCGTCTTTTATTTCCGTTTAACAAACGAATCTGCGTTGAATTCCAGCCCTGCAGTGGGGATTATCTTGGACACGGGCGTGCTTGCTTGTGTGTATGTGTGTGAGTGCATGTATGTTTGTGCATTTGTACGTAGGTATGTGTTTGCATGCATGGCTCGTGTGTCCGTCTGTGCGGATGTACACTTGTGAGAGCGTGCATGTTTATTGGCGTGTGTGCATGTACGAGCGTACATGTCTACTTGCGTGCGTGGATGTTTAATTACGTGTGTGAATGAGTGCACATGCGCCCGTGCATGTGTGAGTGCACTTGTGTACACACATATAAAA
>NW_027217238.1:0-10000 GCF_042767895.1 Penaeus vannamei | reverse complement strand
CAGTTTACTCTTTCTGGAAAAATTTTCATGGCATTTTCTCCCGTTATTGTTAACCTCTCTTTTGGTAACCAAGTTTTGCAGTCAGTGACCACATTAGACCGCGCCAGAAAATCTGATGCAGTCCCTCTCCACCGTCTGCTAAATAACAAAAAATATATCAGTATGCATGTACCAGTCCCATCCTACCAATATTGATGAGCATTTGTTTACTCATATATTTCCCCATTATATTCACATATACATACAAAGTCACATGCACACATACACATACACATACATTCATACACATATACACAAATATTCACACATACATTCATATGCATGTACATAAATATTCACACATACATACACAGTTACATGCACATACAGTTCCACAGACACACACGCACACACACACACAGACACACACACACACACAGACACACACACACACACACACACACACACACACACAGACACACACACAGATACACACAGATACACACACACAGATACACAAACACAGGCACACACAGACACACACACAGGCACACACACAGAAACAAACACAGGCACACACACACACACACACACACAGACACACACACACACACACACACACACACACACACACACACACACACACACACACACACACACACACACACACACACACACACACACATATACACACACACACACACTGCACCTATGCACATTTGCATATGTATATGAGTTTTATGCACATATCTTTGTGTATGTATTCATTTGAACAAAAGTACTACCTTCATTTATATTGGCTCTTGACAGATGGTGCCAGAGTGCAAGTGGTGAAATGTGAAGAAGTTGATAATAACACCAATAAAGAACACATTGATCTGCCATGGTACACGGCCCAGGAGAAGCTAAAGAAAGCTGAACCCGTGACAGACACCGGCAGTCTTTTCATCCGCAACCTGTGGTACTCTGTCACAGAAGAGGACTTGCGAGAATTGCTTGAAAAATATGGTAAGATAAAAGTGACAACCCTCATTTGGCCAAGATGTTACAGTGGAGTGTGTTTATTTAAAGGATTCTATTGTTGATATCATTTATTCATGCATTTATTTATCTGTTTATTTATGATTTACCCATATGTAAATTTCAGTAAACAAAAATGGAAATTAAGTGCCCAATATTGACAACTGATTTTCCAACAGCTAGGTATATGAATTTTTTAATTGAGGGGAATGCTTCCTAAGGCCACCATTGTATTTTTTAGTCAATAATTATAATTTTATAGTAAGTCTAGTCAGGTAGTCAGATGGATTATGTAGAGGTGAGAATACAACTGGAAAGATATTTTGAAACTTGGTTAAATGATGTGCATGAAAATGAATTTGAGGAATTTAATAAAGAGACAACATAAAGAGACAACATCACTGAACTGAAATGGAAGTAGAGAAGGCTTTGAAAGATATGAAGAAGAAGAAAAAAACCTAGTTGTTTGGGCATGTTGAGTGGAATGCAGAAAAGTACAGGAAGAACAGACATAAAGGATTTGGCAAATATAGATCACAAAATATTAGAAGGAGAGTAGGTGATGCTAGTAGAGGAATAAGTATTTCTATTTCTTTCTTTTCCTATAAAAAGAAATGCTGAAAATGAAAAAAATATATTTAATGAGTTCCTTCCCTCCTAAATGGTGAGAATAATGGATGAATAATAGAAATTGAGGCAGGCAGGCAGGCAGAGAGAGGCCAGTAAAAATATATGGTGATACCTAAAACCGTGAGGTTATAGACTCTGCCACCTTAAAAAGTATTAAGTATGAGCCTTTCCTCCTTTGTTTACAGGTCAAATAACAGAGCTCAATCTCCCTATTTGCAAGTATAGACGGAGAGCTAAGGGTTTTGCGCAGGTGACCTATATGTTTCCAGAGCATGCAGTCAAGGCCATGACAGAGCTCGATGGAACTACCTTTAAGGGGAGAATATTGCATGTCCTTCCTGCAATAGTCAAGGAAGAGGAGGAAGCTACAACAGGTAGATCTCTTTCAAAAAAAAAAGTGTTATCAGTTTCTTTTCTATTTTTTTTTTTTTAATCTTCTTTCTGTCTTCACCATTTCATATATTGGAAAGGAGTTACCACATGCCAGTGTCCACATTTTCTCCGAAAAAAAACTATTACCCCTTTAGATCATAAATCAGCCACTAATGGCAGTACGCTTAAAGTTGTATAAATATAAGTACATGTCAGATTATTTACATGTATGGTCTTCAATATACTGTAGCTATAATTGTATGAGATTGGCTTGTAAGTAAAAGGCTCTCTCCTACCTTGTGACGCAGAGGGATCGAGTTTCAAGGAGAAGCAGCAGAAGGAAAAGAAGGCGACTGCCGGGGCCGGTCATAACTGGAACACTCTTTTCATTGGCAGTGGTGCCGTTGTGGACCTCATGTCAGAGAAATACAATAGGTCGAAACAGGAGGTATGTGTGCTTTGCATTTCCAGCAGGAAAGCAGTTTGCAGTTTTTCTGACCATTGCATAATGATTATTTCTATACAGATTATCTTTTTATTGCATTTTCTGTTTTCTGTGCCTGGCAGACTCCATGATTGTTCTCTTAACACCTTGAATCTTGGTGCTTTGCTACCCACACGCCCAAAATCCAGGCATTTGGCTTACTTTAGTGGTCACTTATGGTTGTGTGGGTTACGGGCCAGGGGCTCACAAGCTTATCATGTACAGTGATAAGATTCCTTGCCTTGCCTTTGCAATGTTATCTCTTTTTCTGCATAAGCATTTTTATTTTTTCTTTCTTTCTTTCTGTTTTAAATTATCTATTTGTTATGCAGTATCCAGATTCCATATTTTCTCTCTAGGTAGTCCATAAGTCAGTGCAATAACAGTAAGTAGCATTTTGTTATTTGCTTCTTTTTTCGCAATATGGAATGTGCCACTGGTCACGATGGTCAGGAATAGGATCATGAACATGGAGCTAGTGCTCTTCCAATCATGGCCCTTGGATAGTACATCTCACCTTCTTTTACCGATATAATGCAAAATAATGCAAAAGCCTCTTCCTAAATGGCCAATGAGTATATTCACATTCCAAGAGCTTTGTGCACTTTTAGCAGATCGTTCCCATCACCTTGGTCTTCAGCTAAAATTCTCATGACATCATGTTCCCATCATCCCAAAGCTAAATTTTTCTGTGATGGCACATCACCCACCACTCGGCCAAATTTTTTCATGATGTGATGGTCACATCATCCAGATACAAGGGGTTCACATAGTTTTTATGCAATAACATTAATATTCCTGCTTTGTTAAAGAGAGAGTAGAGAGAACATTATAATGCTTATGAGACAGTTCTGTCATAAATGTTTTATGGTTAGATATCATAAATATGTTCAATGTACATTGGAGACAGACATGTGAAATATCCCAACATATCAGTCAAGGTCTTAGAAAAACACAACACAGTTTATAGACTTGAGAAACTGTTGGGCAATCTTGATACAAGAAAACAGACAACATGATATGATATCATAATATAGTAATGATAAAAGTAATCTCAAAAATGCTGTCTCTCTCTAAGATCATAAACCAGCTAGTGCTTATATCAGTTACGATTTGAGAGGGGCTTGTGAGCATAAATTTTAGTTAATTTTTTGTTTTTCTGGAAAAAAAATAAAAAGAAAAGAGTGATCTGTCAACACTGCCCTAGATTGTAGCAGTGTTTGGTAGGGAAATGACACAAGACATTGTGACCTTTTTTGCCCCCCCCCTTCGCATACAGCACTTGAATGCCTATCACTTGACGGCCAAACACACCAAATTAAATTATTTTGTTCAATTTTACAGTAAAATATTGTTGAAATCTTTTGAATCAACTTATGGCAACTCTCTGGCATATACAAGCTTGCAGCAAGCTGTCGCCACTGCAATTCAGGTCTATAGACCTTCAATACATCTGGGTGCTGTGCCAACAATTTATGTAAATTTTCAAACTGCCATTTTTCACCAGTGTGGTGTTTTTATTTTTCATTTTATTTATTTTCTTTTCTTATTTTTTGATTTGAGGTATGAGTTTGATCTCTTTAAAAAAATTTAAAAAGTTCATTCTGTAGCCACTGTTTAAGAAATGGAATGCATGAATTGTGACATATTTTCTCTCTCCTTGCTATTTGCAGATTTTGAACTCAGAAGGAAAGCAAAGCGTAGCTGTTAATCTAGCACTTGGAGAAACACAGATAGTAGATGAAACCAAAAGGTAAGGATTTTGTAGCCAAACATGAATATAAGGTCAGATTTAAAAAAGTAAAATAGTCAAACTCTGACCCAAGTTTTTTTTTGTAGTAAGATGAAACCAGTCCTATCTTTTGTCTAGAAGTAAGTCATTAATAAGAATGGGTAGACACCCTCATTTTTGCAATTGCAAATCATAATAAAGAATTTAGTTTTATATGTCTTACCTTTAGAAAACTGTGAAGCATTGTTAAAATAATTTCCCCACTGCAGATTTCTTGAAGATAGTGGTATCTCACTTGATGCATTCACAACATCCAACATCAAGAGATCAAACACAGTCATCCTTGTGAAGAATCTTCCTGCAAAGACCACTGCCCAGGAACTGTCACAGCTGTTCTGTAGATATGGAGAGCTTGGAAGGGTGGTGCTACCTCCAGCAGGTGTTACAGGTACTGCCCATGGTGTTTTTCATGTTGCAGTTCAAAATTGAATTGGAAGTGGACAGGCATTATTTGTAGCATTATCAACTTGATTTGGGAAACAATTTATTTATGGAGAAATAAGTGTGAGAACAAGCAGAGAGAGGTTATGATGTGGCATTGTGAAAATGTATTTAACCCTTTGGCTCTGGGTGACATGACCATCATGTCACAAAAAAATGTGGCTTGAGTGCCAGATGGTCTGAACAGGCAATCATGGAAGAATTTAGCTGATGGCTTTGGTGATTGCGGACATGCTGTCATCAGAATTTCAGCTGAAGGCCAGAGTGATGGGAATGACTTGGTCGTTAATGCACAAAGCTTTTGTAGAGTTATTACGCTTAATGGATATTTAGGAAGGGCTTCTTGCATGATATTTATTGGTAAATGAGTGCGGAATATGTAAGCCATGACAAGAGGAGTGCCAGCTCCAGGAAGAATACTATTTCCTTGCTCATGATCCAGTATCTGCCTGCTGTGACTAGTAGTGCAGATGGTGTTACAAAGAATTGAGTATTACTAAATTATTTTCAAAGTGACACAAATAACAAAAAGTTACTTTTTGTTTTTATTAGTGTACACAGTGGTGGACTACCTAGATGATATGTAGTCTGTGCAAGGAATACAGTCTTTACCATCAAGTGCAGTATATCAAATAACAAATACAGACATAGGGAAATGACAAAAAAACAAATGATAATTATGCAAAAATAGAGGTCATAACTGCAAAGGGCCCTCCCAAACCTAGCTCATTGTCATCATGGGAGGGCTTACAAGACGGGGACTGAGACCCAATGTAGAGGATTACCGCTACCTTACGACTCGGCCCTTGCCTCAACTAATTTTGCAGGGTCCTTTCTTCTCTTCTTTCCTCTTCTGATCTTCATTATTCCCTTCTTCTATCCCTTTCCTAAGGTGTGAGAGCCGTGCTGAAAGGATGAAAGGCTGGCTTTCTGTCAGACACGAACGGCCTCCGGGAGCCATAGGCATGGTATTCCCTTGGTTAATTACTTAGCCCTTACCCCTTATGGGGACCCTAAGGGGTAGACCTTTTCTTTTCCCCAGTTTATTCAGGCTCAACATGGCCAGGAATGAAGATTCTTTACCCTTAATAGAGGCATTAAGGCTTGCCCCTTCATCAAATAGCCTATCTGAATATGATTTTGATGGTCTTCCGACCCCTGCCCCTCCTTTGACCACGGCTCCGACCATTGATGCTAATAGCCCCTCTTCGACGCTTACGAACAACTCTAACCATTCTGAAACACACACCTAGGTTACTACTCAACCCATAGAAAACACCTCTTCCTTATCCCCAACATTCTCCTCTTCATCCCCTGCTGCACAACCTTCTTCAATGTCATCCCCCTCTTCCCTTATTACAACTCTTCATCCTTATTGTCCTCCCTCCATAGAACTACTCCATTCCACACCACCCCATCTTCCTCTTGCCCTCATCCTTCTACTACCTCTACCTCTGCAAACCTTCTGAGTACTCTTTTTGGCCCAGCCAAGTGGGATTGATTCTTTGTGATTCCCCCCACAGCCCCCTATTCTGAGAATACCCTTCTCTTTCAGCAGTGCCTCCAGAAACAAGTAGGCAAGGTTACCTTTCGCAGTCACTCTGATTATTTATACCTTGTCATGGTTACTTGTGAAGCCCAAGCCCGTACACTATCTACCCTAGCTGACCTTACTGGCAGACCCAATCCTGCTGAACCTCACCCATCTCTTAATACTTGTACTGGAACTGTTTCTATTCCCCCAAATACTTGCCCCATGTTTAACAAGGACTGGTCAGAAATGACCTACTTTCCTGCCTTGGTGAATATGATGCAGAGGCAGTACAATTTTACATTCTTCCTCCTAAAGGCCAACGTAAATCCTACGTCAATATTGTCAAGATTAGCTTCCATAGACAAGACCTCTCCCATAAGGTTTATATTGGTGGATTGTCTTATCATGTCTGACCATAACGACCCATTCATCATCAATGCCAAAAATTTTGGCTTTTTGGCCTCCCACCTGAACATTGTCCCTTCACAGCCCGTTGCCCTCTATGTGCCCAACCTGGTCATGACAGTTCAAATTGCCCTGCTGAGTCACGTACATGTGCCAATTGTGGAGACTCCCATAATGTATTTGTGGAGACTCCCATAATGTGTTTTATAGGAGCTGCCCTGCCTAAAAGTTTGAATGTGAGGTAGCATTCCTCAGATTTAAACTAGGTCTCACTCTACGTGAGGCCAGACAGGAAGCACAACGATGAGATTTTTTCTATCTCAGCTTATTCCAAAACAGTCCTACGCTCTGCTCCCCCACCATCTACACAAGATATTTCTGTATCTCCCCAGGTATCTTTTCCCAATACCCAAAACCTACATCCTATGTCTACTCACCCTATCCACCAGTCAAATCCATTTTCCATCCTAAATCCAGATACTCCAATTGCTAGCACTTCCCGGATACCTAACCCTCCTCCTCATACCAGACAACCTAAACGTTCCACTCCATGCTCTCCTACTGCATTCTCTCCTACACCTTCCTCTTCATCTGTTCCTCAGATATCCATCTCCTCTTCTCCTCTTTAGAAGAGAACCTTTGTTTCTCAGTCCTCTATATCAAATTCCCCTCCAGAAACCCTTGAAGACATCCAAAACTTCCTAAAGATGACCCATGGGAACACTCCGCTCCCTCATCCACCTCCCAATCCCTCTCTTCCTACTCCTGCTACATTTAAAGTATTTGCAGATATTCATCCTCCTCCTTCCCAGGTTCCCTCCACCCCCCTTCCTCCTACACCCTCTCTACCACTTCCACTTGAATAGTCTCATGAATCCCCTTTATCACAAGAGTGTCCTTCTCCAGACCCCTCCTCTCCAGGCATTTTTCCTGATGCTTCACCATCATCCCCAGTCTCCCTTTCTCAACCCCTGGATTCTTCTCCTTCTACTTCAGCAGCCACCTCTATTTTCCTTGATCAGTGTCTCTACTCCTTCCCCTGTCACAGATACACTGCAATTCACTCAGTTGCTCTACCCCCTTATATTCCACCAACCTCTTTCCAAAATATCTCATCCTCTCAACCACCCAAACCACCCATAACCCCTCCCCCCCAACCCCATCCTTCCCTACTATCCCTCCCACTCCCTCCTGGATACACACGTGAATCTCTTTTATCACAATACCCTTCTCCAGACCCCACCATCCCTATTGAACCCCCAGACACTACTCCTTCACCTACTCCTGATCCTTTATCTCAACCCTCAGATACTTAATCCCCTACTGCTAAGACAACCATATCTACCGTTGTCACCCTATTCCTTCCCCAGTCACAGATACAGTGCAATTAACCGATTAACACCGGTATGTTTTTAAACTGAAAATAAAAGATTCTGGGTGGCTACAAAATTGGCGTGCAGGGCTGGCCCGGACTCTGCCCACACGCAGGCCACAGTGCACTGCTGCATCGGAGTGGGAGCCCCAATACAGCGTTACACTGGCGGGACGCCCAGCAATGTATATTTTTTTGGGTGTCTCATATGTGGGACATCTGTCGTAAATGGGTTAATTGCTCTACCTTAACCTTTCCCACCTATTAATCACTACTCTACTTCATTTACTTCCCTCCTTTCCTTTTTCATTACCATACTCTCCTACAACACCCTCTAATCTTTGATATCTAACACCCTCCTCTCTCCCCGGATTCTTCTCTTACTCTTCAACAGCTATCTCTATTCTTCCTTGAACATTTTTCCTATACCTTCCCCAGTGACAGATTATAATTCACTAAATTGCCCTACCCTCCCCTTTATACTAATTTCTGCTCTAATTCACTTGCTCCCCTATTCCCCCTTTTCACAACCCTACTATCCTATAACGTTCTTAAACCTTTGACATATTTTATCGTAATCTTTAACTCTCCTTTGCCCTTTCCGACGCAATACTTTACCTTTTATGTCTAGCACATTTATTTTCAAACATTAATTAATTAACTGCAAAGGGGAGGCAAGGCGTCTTGCCACTGCACCCAAGTTTGTGCGGGTCGAACCTACAAGCTAGGTGACTAGCCACTCAGGTAAACCTAATGCCTAGATATTGGACTGAGAGGCACCTCTATCCATTTAGTTAAGGGGTGAATGGGGAGAGAGTCAGTAAGAAAGTGTATGTATGTAAGAATCCATAGAATTTGGTTAGGTTGTGATGCCAACTATCATTTGCTTAAAGGTATAGTATAAAGGTGTTGGATATAAGCCCATATTTCTTTTGGCCAAAAGTATATGTTTATTTGTCTTTGCTTGTAAATGTTTCATAGAATAATACCATGATATTGTGAACATGAAATCAATAATGATGTTTATTCTTAAAAAAAAAAAAAAAATCACTCCCTCTTTCCCTCATCTTGTAGGTGTTGTAGAATACTTAGATCCAAGTGAGGCAAGGAAGGGCTTCAAAAACCTTGCCTACTCCAAGTTCAAGTACTTGCCGCTGTATTTGGAATGGGCGCCCCTGAATGTGTTCAGGTCAGAGTTCAGTGGCACATCCATCAAACCTGGTAGTGAAGACGCAACTTCTACAGGTGAGAAATATTTTTATGCATGCCAGTTATTTGCTGATAGTGATAGAAATGTGCGTGCGGCATGTATAAAAATTGAAGTGGAAGTTCAGTTTTGATTTTAATTTCAAAAGACCACCCTGTGGCAGTCTCAGAATATACCCACTGCTGCTGGGTGTAAAAGTTTGGCAAGTGGACGTAATAACGGGATTGTTGTCGGCAGTTTCCCGTTTGCACCTGACTCGTTCAGTAGTTTGCGAGCAACATTTGGCACCTAAAAGCTTTTATTTTGCTATAATTTATAAAAATATTATGAATTTGAAAGGTGCTATTGCCTAAAATCTTTTCCATATAAGTGGTCATGATACGATGCTATCTGTTTTTTGGTCCACAACAGCCATGGCATGTACGTACATGCCACCCAGTGGCTAGTGGTTAATAAAATCAATGTAGAGATTATCATCTTTTTCTTTCTTTTTTATGTATTTATCAGTTTTGTAAACTTTTTAACCCCAGTGATTAGGATATGACCTTCACGCCAGGAAAAAATTTGGCTTGAAGGTTGGAAGATGTGAACATGATGTCATGGGAATATTTCACTGAGGGTCGTTATGACCTTAACTTGCTGTCATAAGAATTTCAGCTGAGTGCACAAAGCTCTTGGGGGGGTGATTAGACGCAGTGGGCATTTAGGAAGGGGCTTTTGCATTATTCTATTGATAAACAAGTGTGGAATCTGTTCACCCTGAC
>NW_027217237.1:10000-12047 GCF_042767895.1 Penaeus vannamei | reverse complement strand
GTTGGTGTTGGGAGGGAGAAGGTGGTGGCAGGTTTTATGTTGGTAATAGCTGCATTTTTTTTTTTTTTTTTTTTTTTTTTTTTTTTTTTTTTTTTGCTAGGTGGTGGGAGTACTTGGAGCTTAAGATGTAATTAGGAACGAGTTGTTAAAGGCACTGGTGTTGTTTAGATTGGAATGAATATGTATCTGTATTAGTAACTGGCCATCAGCCATTTTATGTCAGGAACACTTTTTGAGTCTTTGTTTTCTATATGTTTATATTAATTTTTCACTATCTTTACTTTCACTTAACAATGCTTTATAACTTTTTTTTTTCTATCTCTCTGGTTAGCGTAACTGTCTCTTTTTTATATCTATGTAGTTCTCTCTCTTTTTCTTTCTCTGTTTGTTGCTCTCTCTCTCTATCTATCTATCTCTATCATCCCTACTCCACCTCTCTGTTTTTTTGTTTTTTTTGTCTCTGCTTTACTCTCACTTTTTTTTTTCTCTTTCTCTGCCGGTCGATCTGTCTTCTGTCTGTATCCTTTCCTCTGTCTCTCTCACCCTCTCTCCTTGACTCTCTTACTCTATCTCTTCCCCCTCCCACTTCTTCCCAAACACCCACCCACGCACGTACAGGCGCGGTCTGAACACACACACGCACATTAAAAGATTATATATGACCTCGAGAAACGCGAACCCAGGCAGGAGGTGTGAGATGCATCGCCCCATCTATGAATGTGGATATGAATCAGCCAGTCTTTCTCGCCAGGCAACGTAACGTGGAAGATATAGATTACTACGTGGAACGGAGACTAACCGACCATTCCTGTGATGTACTTGAGAGACCCCTGGGTCAACACAATGCCAATGAAGCAATGTGGATATTCTGATAGCTTTGGTTAGTTATTGGTCTAAATTTGTGTGAAGGATAGGCATATCATTTTCGTCTGTGAGTGAAGTTCCACCTTTCCCATGGATTGATGTTTTACATTTTATTTAATTCATTTTCTCGTATCCCAACTCTTTCCCACGCACTCACACGCTTCCCCATGAGAACGACAAGGAAAGCAATACTGAAAAAAGAATGACTGAAGGGTCTGCTTTTTTAAGCGCTTTTGCTTTATGAAAATCAAATACTATCATCGAAGAATTTCAAAATCAACAAATATTTTTCCTCCCAAACAATATCCTGTCATAAAAAACAAATCACGGCTCTCAACAGCCAGTTATTTAACGGCAAAATTAGTTTAAATATTCGAGCTTTCATATATTTTTTCACCTTGGAGAGGGTCATTTTTAGAGAGCGAGAAAGAGGGGGAGAGGCAAGAGAGAGAGCGAAAAAGCGAGTGAATCAGACGGTTTTCAAAACATGTTGTCTCCCTTGACATTACTGTCCCGCGTTGAGCGAATATCCTGTTATCGGCATGTCAGTCTTTCTTATTTTTGTTTTTTACTTTTTAACGTGAAGATCATTATTATCTTTACTTATATTGTTGTTAAACTTAGTAGTAGTATCATTATTACCATTGCAATCATTTGTTATATAGATAAACACTCATACACACTCACACGTAATCTCTCTGCCTCTCTCTCTCTCTCTCTGTATGTATATAGGTGTAAATACATATATGTATGTATATGTATATATATATATATATATATATATATATATATATATATATATATATATATATATATATTTATTTATGTATATGTATATGTATATATATGTAAGTGTATATATATACATATATACATACATACATATATATATATATATATATATATATATATATATATATATATATATATATATATATATATATATATATTTATTTATTTATTTATTTATTTATTTATGTATATGTATATATATATATGTATATATATATATATATATTTATATATATATATATATACATAAATAAATAAATAAATAAATATATATATATATATATATATATATATATATATATATATATATATATATATGTATATATATATATATATATATATATATATATATATATATATATATATATATATATATATATATATATATATA
>NW_027217234.1:7500-10000 GCF_042767895.1 Penaeus vannamei | reverse complement strand
CTGTTGTTGTGAATCCGCTGCGGAAGCCTGCCTGTTCTCTAGGCTGTCTGGAATCCAGACTGTCAGAGATGCGAGCTGTAATGACTTTTGTGAACAGTTTGTAAGTAACCGAAAGGAGGCTTATGGGTCGGTAATTTTTTAAATCCTTTTTATCGCCTTTTTTGTGTAACAAGATAATTGTTGCATTTTCCAGGCTTTCGGAGTTTTTCCGCTGAGAAGACAGTTGTTAAAAAGATTAGCTAGTTTCACTGTTGCGATGTCTCCTGCATCTAATATGAGGTCTATACTAATTCCGTCTTCGCCTGGTGTTTTCCCTCTCTTCATGCCTTTAAGTGCTCTTTTTATTTCTTCTTTTGTGATATTAGGTACGTCGCTAGTAACCGCGTTTGCTTCTAATTGTGGCTGTTCGTTTGAGTTGTATAGATCCCTGTAAAAGTCTTCCACTACTTTGATGATTTCATTCTTATTATATGTTACTTCTCCGTCTGGTTTCTTAATTGCATACATTTGATTTCTCCCTATTCTTAGTCTTCTTTTAGCTGCTTTCATGCTGGTACCTGAAATCACTGCTTCATTTATTATTTGAGAATTGAATTTCCGTACATCTTCCCTCTTCTTTTTATTTATGGTCTTTATTAGTTCAACCAATTCTATCTTGTCCCTATTTGACGATACTTTCATGTCTCTACGTTTTTGCATAAGCTGTTTAGTGTCTACCGAGAGCTTGCTGGAGCTTCGATTGTCGTTCTTGCCGCCTACTTCAAGTGCAGCTTCTTTTATTATATCATTGAACTGTTTATTGATTTGGTCGATGTTGAGATCTTCGTCGCAGAGGAGTGAATATCTGTTTTGGATGTTTAGGCTAAATTCTGTTGCTCTGATCCTCAAGTTAGCCAAGTTTGGCTGTGGTTTACACATTAGTTTGTTCCTTTCCCTTCTGAGATGTATTTTAATTTCGCCTCTCAGCATTCTATGGTCGCTGCCTACATTTACTTTATTTATAGACTCTACATTTTTTATTATATCGCGCCTATTTGAAATTATGAAGTCAATTTCGTTTTTGACGTCAGAAGGCGACTTCCATGTCCACTTCCGTTCTAGTCTTTTTTCGAAGAATGTATTCATGATACTGAGTGATCGAGCCTCCGCAAAGTCGACTAGCATTTGTCTCCTCTCGTTTCTAGTGCCTGTTCCATGGTTCCCTATTGCTGTTTCGCCCTCTGTCTTTTTACCTATTTTGGCATTAAAATCCCCCATAATTATTGTGAAATGGGTTTTTGTTCTCTCGCTGGCTAAATGAACATCTTCATAGAAGCTCTCTATTTCTTCATCACTGTGGCTGCAGGTTGGAGCATAGACTTGAATAATTTTTAAGTTGTACCTATTGTTTAGTTTTATTGTTACAGAAGCCACTCTTTCGCTGACACTATAGAATTCAACGATGTTCTTCTCTAAGCGTTTGTGTATTAAGAATCCTACCCCTAATTCCTGTTTGCTACCCAGAGGTTTTCCTCTCCAATAGAGCACGTGTCCCTAATTTATTAACTTCTGCTCTTCGCCTAGTCTTCTAACTTCGCAGAGTCCTACTACATCCCATTTAATGGAAGAAAGTTCCTCTAGTAAAGCTAGTAAGTCGGATTCAGTTCTCATGGTCCTTATATTGTATGTGCAAAGGTTCATCAACGTGGGGCGGCCTGTCTTTACCCGGATATTTTTATCACCCTCTGCTCCGGAGCGATCCTGATCGCCGCCGTAACCAGGGGCTCCTTCGCCTCCGGGGAATGAGGGCCTTTTCTTTGTAAGTTCATGGATTTTATATTGGGAGGTGGACAGCCGATTTACCTCCCACCTACTGGCTTAGGTGTACCTTGGTGGGAGGGGAGTAATTTAACCGGAATGCCATTGATAAGTCCCCCCAGAAGGTTTGGTCCTACCTGGTGTGGACTTAGGAGCGGCAATGCACGGCCTGCTCACTACTCCCGTGAGCTGGACTTAATTATTAGAAGTGCATATATGTTTGATTTTGATTTTATTTATTAACTTCATTTGTGCGTATGTGCACCTGATGCAGACATAATCATTCCCGCACATGCTCTAAGTACTACACATATGCTCATTCCCACGCATATGCATATGCAAGCATACGCCTTTATTCTTGTACTTATGCCTATGGATGTAGATATTTATTCTTACGTTATAAGTAACTACATACATGTCCATCATAGTCTGACCTAGTCATATGTTAACATCGCCTGTCCCTTTATGCGCTTGTTATATGTTATTGATAAGTGAGTGAGTATACATGAGTGTATACTCACCCGTGTATATGTAAACACCCCTTTTTGCATACCTCGCAAACCTACATATCACTATACATACGCATGTATCTATCCCTGCATGTGCTCACGCATCCGTGTATGAGCACATACATTTGCAGCATATACTAGTGTCCCCCCCTCCTGTATATATGTGTATATATCTGTACTTGCTTTACATATAA
>NW_027217233.1:7500-12043 GCF_042767895.1 Penaeus vannamei | reverse complement strand
GTAGTTAGGCCAAAGAAAGAAATCCCAACTTCACTTTGACAAAATCTATCGTTTATTAAATCTATAAAAATTTTTTAATCCCAAAAACCCAATGTTCATTCCAAAAGAAGAAGAAGAAGAAGAAGAAGAAGAAGAAGAAGAAGAAGAAGAAGAAGAAGAAGAAGAAGAAGAACAAGAACAAGAAGAAGAAGAAGAAGAAGAAGAAGAAGAAGAAGAAGAAGAAGAAGAAGAAAACGCAGGAGGCCTTCATGGCGTTACGCCGGGTGATTGGCTGATGTTGCCATTGTGACTACAACGTATACGTGTTATCACCTCAGCTGACCTCCTTGATTTCATCCACTCTACAAACAGTGCGAGATGTAGATGTAGAAGAGGCTAAGGCACAACTGAGCTAGTTTAGGGAGGAATCCTACCGATTTGAGCCAGAAAATTCTGAAGATCCAGCTGTGAACCGGAGCCAATGATGCCTACGGTTCGCGCCAGATGGATAGAAAAGGCTAAGAGAAAAGAAATGAATAAGTAAGAGAAAGGCTAAAAGGGGGCAGGGTCAGAGAGTAAGTACATAGACTGGCAGGAAGACAGACAGAGGAATAAATAAGAAGGAAAATTGTAGAAGGTAGTACAAGGTAATCTGCGATATTCAGTGGCTCTTTCGAAATCATCCAGGGATAAAAAAGAGAAAGAAAGAAAGAAACATTAAGCAATAAAATAACTAGGGAAGAGAGAGAGAGAGAGAGAGAGAGAGAGAGAGAGAGAGAGAGAGAGAGAGAGAGAGAGAGAGAGAGAGAGAGAGAGAGAGAGAGAGAGAGAGAGAGAGAGAAGCAGACTAAAACCTTCCCACCCCCACTCCCCCTAGCCATCACCGTTACACAATCGAGCCACGGCGTCCATAGCGAGTGCCGCGCAGTGCCAAAACCCAGGCCGGAGGGGGTGGACAAAAAGAACAAATGGATGAATGCAAGAAAAAGAAAAAGAGATATAAGGAAGGAAAGAAGGATAGGACATACATGCTGATGATAAAGGAAAGAAGGATAAAACGCAGAAAAAATAATCGAAGCACAGTAGCACCTGAAATGAAAAAGCCACGATAGACAAGTGAAAATAAATCGTGATGTTTCGTGAGGTCAGTGACTAAGTTCCTTGTCAGGTGATAAAACTTATTGCAAGCTGGACGTGATGGGGATGCAAGTCTCACTCGAAACGTCATGGTTTACAGTTACCCTTTTTTCTTATCGCAGTTGTTCTTTTTTCATGATAAATATAAGGCAAATGGAAAAGACGGAGGAGGCAATGATAAGAGGAATAAATCGTGAAGATAAGAAGGATACAGACAGAGAAGGAATGAGAGGCTGAGTTAATGAGAAGGGAGGAAAAAGACATTCGTAAAGACGGAAAGTGAAGAACTTTTCTCAACAATCCAGAAACAAAACAAAACAAAGAGCAAAAGAAAAGAAAATTGTTAATACCCCAGCGAACCTAATCTTTCCCCGGCGATCTTCAGAAACAACAGCAACAACAACAACAAAAACAATACTGGGTCACCGTCTGGCACAGGGAACTTCCGGCACCACCTTGGCTCCCGATGACGAGATCGCCTTCGTCATCCGCGTCAGATGGGGGGGGGGGCAAGGGGGGCAAGGGGGGCATGGGTACGGAGTATGGGTAAGGGGTAAGAGGAGTGGGTATGGAGAAGGGGTGGGGGGCATGAGGGGAGGCTCCTGGCAAGCTGTGTTACTAATATGTCACTTGCAAGTGTTACGCTGCTTCTGAAAAATGTCGTTCAAGAAGGGCTTTTCTTTCTTGTTTTTATTTCCTCTCTTTCTGCTGACATTCTTGCGAGTGACGAAATGCAAGATATACATCCAAACAGAGGAAGGTGATGACGGGGATGACGGGGATGAAAGGGAGGAGAAAAAAAGCCGAAGAAAATGAAAATAATGACAATAATAATAATAATAATAATAATAATAATAATAATAATAATAACGACATTAATAATAAAGAAGTGGATGAGTAAGAAGAAAAAGGGGGACAAGGAAGAGGATGAGGAGAGATAACACCTTATTTTTATTCGAATGGTTTTGTAAACCTCGAAAGAGATAAGCGGAAGAACCTTTCCTCGCGCGTGTTACAACACACGGGAAACTGAATAAACATGGTGCGAGCATAAAACAATAGGACAGGTATTGAATGAAGAAACGAAGAAGCGTAGAAATAGAGAGAGAGAGAGAGAGAGAGAGAGAGAGAGAGAGAGAGAGAGAGAGAGAGAGAGAGAGAGAGAGAGAGAGAGAGAGAGAGACAGGGAGGGAAAGAGAGAGAGAGAGACAGAGACAGGGAGGGAGAGAGAAAGAGAAAATGAGAGAAAGGGAAAATGAAGGAGAGAGAAAATGAGAGAGAAAGAGAAAATGAGAGGGAAAGAGAAAATGAAGGAGAGAGAAAATGAAGGAGAGAGAAAATGAAGGAGAGAGAAAATGAAGGAGAGAGAAAATGAGAGAGAGAAAATGAGAGAGAGAGAGAAAATGAGAGAGAGAGAGAAAATGAGAGAGAGAGAGAAAATGAGAGAGAGAGAGAAAAGAGAGAGAGAGAGAGAGAGAGAGAGAGAGAGAGAGAGAAAAGAGAGAGAGAGAAAAGAGAGAGAGAGAGAGAGAGAGAGAGAGAGAGAATAAGAGAGAGAGAGAGAGAGAATAAAAGAGAGAGAGAGAGAATAAAAGAGAGAGAGAGAGAATAAAAGAGAGAGAGAGAATAAAAGAGAGAGAGAGAATAAAAGAGAGAGAGAGAATAAAAGAGAGAGAGAGAATAAAAGAGAGAGAATAAAAGAGAGAGAGAGAGAGAGAGAGAGAGAGAGAGAGAGAGAGAGAGACTCACATCAGACCCGGTGCCCGCCCCTTTCTCTGTCAGTGGGCGTGCATCCCCCTCCCGCAGAAGGGCGCAGAAGCCCTCCGACGTACCTGTGCAGTTTGCGCATTGGGAAGGTTGGGGGGGCGGAAGATGGGGTGGCGTGTCCGGGGCTTCCAGCATGGTGCAGCAGACCGGCATACTGGCCGCTCCGCACCATACAGCTCATGTCATCACCGGCCCCGCAACTGTCATCCTCACCATACACGTGTTCGTCGTCGTTATCGTCACCGCCCTCGCCGCTGCCGCCGCCACCCACCACGTCCGAAGAAGAAGAAGAGGAGGAAGGAGGAGGAGGAAGAGTAGTGGCCTTTCGCCGCGCCCCGCCACACACAGCTCCACAGGTGCTGGCCCGCTGGTCCTTCCGCCAGCTAGCCGTCGCCGCTGTCGTCGTCGTCGTCCGTCGCTCCGCCCAGCAAGCAATCCGCCGGGCCACGATGCATGGAGCACGCGGGTCAAGAGGTCAAGCTGAGGGCCCTGAGCGGCGCCCACGGCGACCCCTTCCGAAGACCGCTGCTCCCGAGACGATGACGATCACGCTACACGCAAGGCATCGGGGTGGTCCTGCCTCCCCGAGCTCAGAAATCACAGCATACACTCTTTTTAACAGACACACGTTTAACAAATACACCTCTGCGTAGTCACCGTCCGTTATCCGCACACGTCACACTAAACCTCGTCGCACTGGCCCCGACACACACACGTCACACTTGGGCTGACCCACGCGTCACAATGAACCGAACCACACGTCACACTGGCCTCCCGGGGGGGCGTCGCAAGCACCGAGCCCCATGCACCGCCGCGTCCGACACCGCAGGCGACGGAGGGACGGGCGTTTCGCCGCGGCACTTCGGACTGTCACTCTCCAGGGCGGAGCGAAAGGCCCCTCGCACGACTTCGAAGAGAGCGACTTCGACGCCGCTACACGTGGTTGCTTGGTCCGGGGCAGGTGTGGTTCGGGCTAGCTGGCAGGCAGGCTGGCTTGGGCAGGGTCGCGGGTGGTCGGGAGGTCACCACATTACTGTTTGGTCCCTTACTGCAGGCCAGCGGTGGGAACGCGCCTCGGCCCACAACGTGCCAGGGCCAAGCCGGAACTGTGCCTACCATCGTGGGGGCAGCCAGACCCCCTCTCGTTCCCTGGGCACGTGGCCAACACCTGTCCCCCAAGCCCCCTACCCCTCCTTACCCCCCCTTCCTCACACTCCTACTCCTCCCCCCAGCCAACAGCTGCCCCCTGTCGTCCCTCTCTCGTGGCACTCTGCACCTCGGCCCGCACGCTCACCAATGCTCGTGGAAGCACCCAGGATATTTTGGTGTGCGCGGGCGGCCCGGAGAACCATTATTACTTGCACGTGCTCCCGCCCTTTCACATACAATACTTACGGCCTAATTAGCGAGTCCGAATCTAAACAACACTCGCACACTTGAATACGCAAGGCAGGCAATCATACCCGAGGCCAGCCTCTGCTTTCGCAGCGCCATCCATCAACAGGTATGACACAAGCCTACACGGCCGGGCAGAACCTAGTACCGGCGCATGACAAGGGCGCGAGCAGGCCCTGCTACTCGAGGTCATTGCCGCTAAACCACGTGACACTGTCATTTTCTCCATTCTCTTCAAGCCAACGCCTACACCCATTTCCTCGTG
>NW_027217233.1:0-2500 GCF_042767895.1 Penaeus vannamei | reverse complement strand
TACTTGGTATGTTGGGATTGGTATGCTGGGATCCCATACAAATCGCGCTAATGGTTTTCTGCGTATTTGAAAGAACATTAACGAGACATCGAGATAATAATAGCGCGCGCACAAACACACAAACACATGTATCTATGATATATAGAACATACAGTACATAAAACGTAATACATAATGTACAATATATACAACATATAACACACACACACACACACACACACACACACACATATATATTGATACAAAAATAAATGAATAAAGATAATATATATATATACACCTATATATAACATTACATACATACATATATATATATATATATATATATATATATATATATATATATTATATACATATCTATCTATCTATCTATCTATATCATTAAGAGTAACATTACCGGTACTTCAATAAAACTGCAACAATTATTTGAGTTATATACAGTCACCGTTACTTTTGGGCCACTAGAATAGACTATTTCTTGTATGGTATCTTATGCATCGTTTTTTAAAGAGCTTTTTGGTGTTACAGAAATGGTAAGAAAAGGTCAGTGAACTTAGTGATGCAAGACCCTTTTTTTATTATTTTTTACTTGTGTGTTGTTTTATATAACCAGGTTCACGAATTGTAATACATCTTCTTTTTAGCTAAGTTCATAGGTAAGTCAGAGTTTGCAGTTGCTTTTACTTCAATAATTCTCACAGCCACGCTAAGGTTGGCCGTAAAATATAGGTAACCAATTATTTACTAAGATCTATCCTTGGAATTTACTTATCGGAAATATACTAGAAAACACCACACCAATACACTGCCATTCCTCCAATACACCATTACTCAACCATTACTCCAACACACCATTACTAAACTATTCCTCCACCAAACCATTACCCTGCCATCCCTGCACCACATAATCACCCCTGTCATTCCCCCATCACACATATAAACTCTCCCTTTCCTCTACCACACCATCACTCTATCTTTCTTCCAACACACATTCACCCTGCCATTCCTCCATCAAACCTCTATGCCGTTTCTCCTATTCCTCTACCACGCCATCACCCTACCATCCCTCTACCACTTCAATCTACCATATATCCATCATACCATCACCCTGTCATGATTCCATCCCTCCAGCCGAGTGCCACCCCGCCCATCTTACCCACCCACAGGACTCCCACAAAGAAATACAACTGTAATAAAAGCTAATCAATTACTAATCGATTACTTTCCCAAAAGTAATCATTAATAGCGATTAAAGACATACCGAGTATCGCCCACCAGTAACAAAAATCAAGGACTGGTTATCATTAGGACAGGAAAAATAGTTTCCAAATCAAGGATCAGTAATTTCATCAATCATTCATAACTGAAAAAGAAAATTATGACTCTACCGTTGAATTCCTTTAAAGATAAAATGGTTGTTTAAGAAAAACTTTTCGAGGTTGGCACCTGAATGACCTCCTCGCTGATACACTTAAAAGCGCTGGGATGTTAAGCTCCAGGAAGACTGGCTGAAATGCAGAAGAGAGGACGCATGACACATCCATTTTGCTTGATACGCCTGATGTCAAATAAATAAATTCGAATTTCCAGTTGCCCTTCTTGAATTTTGGGTCTGGGTGGAGCTACACGTCTCGCACAAGGTTTTAAATTCCGTGCGCATAAGCTCAGAGAAGTCAGCTGTGAGACGAACCATACATGCTTACTGTGAAGCCAATTTATTCATAGATGTTTCAAAGCTGGCCAGTCCATAAAGTAACGAGTAACGCGTAAAGGACGTGGCTGCAAATAAGTAATGGCGTTACTTCTAAAAACATATAATGAGTTTACCATAATCGCTACAAAAAATAAAAATAAGAATAATACTAACAGCGTTGCTTGTAAGAGGTTTGCGCACGTAGAATAAACCGGAAATAATTCGTAATGAGAACAGCACCAACCGAAACCCTCGGAACCTCTCGTCGACGTCAAACAAGCGAACGCAAGTCCTGCGAGGAGGGCAAGAGCGCAAGGGCGAGGACCACCCGTGAGGAGCAGAAGCCAAAGATGGAGACCTATGTTCCTTCTTTTCTATCGAGGCAAAGATACACTTGACAGGTCGGTGATGACTGATGACAGCATGAAAGCGTTGGCATGATAACCAATTGATAATTGGCAGGCTGGTGATGACAACTGAAATACAACGATGTTATTTGGACATGGTGAAGTCAGGCAATTCTGACCAACTTCTGAGGCGCATCTTCACCTTCAGGACCCAACCTGAGGAGCAAGGTTGGAGAGGAGGGGAGGAAGACCCAGCCTGGAAGACCAGAGAAGGAAAAGGAAGAGGAGAGATCTACATGGACGAGCACGGGAAGGCAAGGACCTACCCTGAAGACCAAACACACCGGGGGTAAAAGGGCCTGAGAAACAAGCATCAGAGGCAAAGCGGAGGAAAAGAGACATGCAAGGTCAGGCAGTGGCCTGCAAGGGCGCCCTCCCGCGACGAAAATACAGATGAAAC
>NW_027217232.1:5000-7500 GCF_042767895.1 Penaeus vannamei | reverse complement strand
CACACACACGCCTCCCTCCCCTCGACCATCACACCCTCCCTTCACGTGCTTGCTGTGTCGGCCTCTATCGCTTTCCCCTTCTCTCTTTCCTTTCACTTCTATTCCTCCTTTCCGTCCACTTCTTCTCTCCCTCTCCTCCCTCTTTTCCTCCCCTCTCCCTCCCTTCTTTCCTATGCTCTCCCTTTCCTTCGGTTTTCTCCCTCCCCTCTTTCCTTTCCTTCTTCCCCCTCTCTCCTTTCCTTCCTACTCATCCATTCTCTCCCTCCCCCCCGCCTTTCCCTTCCACCCCTCTTTTCCCTCCTACCCCTTCCCTTTCCTTCGGATTTCTCTCTCCCCTCTCTCCTTTCTTCTCCACTCCCTTTCCTCCTCTCTCCCTCTCCTCCATCCCTTCTCTCCCTCCCCTCCCACCGACCCTCCATCCCCTCCCTCCCACTAATTCCTCCCCTCTCTCCCTTCCTCCCTCCCTTCCTCCCTCCATCTTACCGTCTCTTCCCTCTTACATATATTTCCCGATTATCACGGCCGAGCGCGCGCAACGGGAGAGGGGAGGAGGGAAAAAGAGGGGAAGGGGGAGGAGGGATGGAACGAGGGGAGAGGGGGGGGTAGCATCAAAAAGAACTAGTGTTTGGATCACACGTGGCACCCGTTTGCCCTCGCACTGGCACTCGGGTGTCTGGGGAGGGGGGGGGGGGGGGAAGGGTTGGGGGTTGGAGGAAGTGCACAGAAGAAGGGGGGGAGAAGAAGAAGGAAAAGAGCATAGAGGGAAGGGAAGGGTATATGAGGGGAGCGAAGAAAGTTGAGAAGGAGAGGCAAGGAAATTATTAGTGATGTGGAAATCAATATCATTATTTTTATCTTATTATCACTACAATTATTATTATCAAAATCATCATTATCATTGACATCATCACTATCATTTTTATCATCATTATCATCATCATCACCATTTCATCACCATTCTTATTATCATTTTTATCATCATCGTTATTATATCATCGTTCCCATTCTTATTTCTATTATCATTATCATAATATTGTTGCTGTTGCTACCATCATTACCATCATTATATTATCATTTTATTATGTTATTAATGTCATTGCTGTCATTACTGTTACTATTACTGTTATCCTAACATTACAATTATTGGTATCAATTTCATTATTATCGGTTTTATAATTATCATTATTATCATTGCTATCAATATCATGATCATAATTATCATCATTATTATTATTATAATCAATATCGTTGTTACCATTATTATCATTATTATCATTACTGCTGTCTTGTTGCATTTTTCGTAATCATTATCATTATTATCATTCAGATTGATATCATTAACATCATGATCTTCATCATTGATATTATCATTGTCATTACTGTTATTATAATTATTATCATTACTAGTATCATTGTTATCATTATCACCGCTATCATTATCACCATTTTATATTGTAATCAAAAAACCTTCTTTCGCATTATCAACGTCATTATCACCAATGCTCAGATAAACCCAAAAAAAAAACAGGAGGAGAGAAGGGAAAAAGTAGGGGGAAAAGGATAAGAACTGACCGGGACACACGTGAAAAGGGGGCCCTCTTATTATCAAATTTTTTTTTTTATAAGAATTCGCAATTATGAACGAATTTTGCGTCTTTTCCCCCTTGGTGACCTTTATCGCTTAAATTAAAAAAATTTCTTTTTTTTCTCTCTCTCTCTCTCTCTCTCTCTCTCTCTCTCTCTCTCTCTCTCTCCTCTCTCCCCCTTTTCCTCTCCCCCCCCCCTTTTTTCCTCTCCCTCCCTCTCCCCCCCCCCCCCCCCTCCCTCCCCCTTTTCCCCCCCCTTTCCTTTTTCCTCCTCTCTCCTTCTCCTTTCCCTCTTTTTCCCCCCCTTTTTTTCCTTTCTTCCCCTCTTTTTCTCTCTCCAAATTTTCTTTTGAAAAAAATTTTGAAATTCCTTTTACTATTTTTTGCGGGGGTTTATAAAAAATGATTTTTTGGAATTCGGTTTTTTTTTTAATTTTTAAAAATTTTTTTTTTTTGTAAAAAAATTGTTTTTTTTCGTTTTTCATCTAAGGGTTGTAGGAATGATTAATAAATGTTGTTGCGTATTAGAGAGTGGTGCAAAAACATTTGAAGATAAATTTTCCCTGATAAAAAAAAAATGAAAAGTATATCGAATTGAACGTTTTAGAAAAAAAATATGAACGAAAAATTTTAAAAAGAGAAATTAAAAAAAAAAGATAATAAAAATATCCATCATATCCATCATCACCATCAAAAAAGAAAAAAAAAAGAAAAAAGAGAAAAAAAGCCAAACAGAAAATCAAGCAGAACGACCCACAAAAAATCTCAGAACAAGACAGGACTGGCAAATAAGTACCGTAAAACCCCTAAAACTCTCCCCCCCCCGCACCTACTTTTGAACAAAAAAAAAAAAGGCGACAGACCCTAAACCCTCCATACGCACATGTCATGAATACCGAATCACGTGACTGACC
>NW_027217231.1:0-12035 GCF_042767895.1 Penaeus vannamei | reverse complement strand
TATTTATATATATATAGATACATATATATGTATGTATGTATGTATGTATGTATATATATACATATATATATATATATATATATATATATATATATATATATATATATATATATGTATGTATGTATGTATGTATATATATATATATATATATATATATATATATATATATATATATATATATATGCACACATATTATTATTATTATCATTTTGACTAGCATTATCATCATTATAGTTATTAGTATTATATTTATTATAGTTATCATTATCATTATTGTTATTAATTATTGTTATCATTATCGTCTTTATTATCGTCATTTTATCATCATTGACATTCATATTCTTATTCTTATTATCATCATTATTATCATTAATATAATCATTATCATTATCATCATTATAATAATTACCATTGTTATTATCATTATTGTTATCATCACCACCATCATTATTATTATCACTACCATTATCATCATTATAACCATTGTCGATTATCATTATTGTTGCCATCATTATGATCATATAATTCGTAATTATCATCACCATGACAATGATTAACATAACAATAATAATGTAGACAATAATGGATGTATTACCAATTTAAAAAATGCATTTCATAAAGTGTCAGATGTTTTAAAGATGCAAAATTACAATAAAAAATATAACGAAAAAATAAATGAAAGTCGGAAAAGCGAGAGATAAAGAAAAAAGATAAAATGAGAGATAAATGCGGGGAGAAGCTGAAAAGATATAGAGATCGTATAAAGAAAAAGAATAATAAAAAATATGAAAACGAAAAAGAGAGAAATGGAAAAGATATATAAAAGATTTGGTAATAATAATAATAAAGATAAATGCTCACACACACACACACACACACACACACACACACACACACACACACACATATATATATATATATATATATATGTGTGTGTGTGTGTGTGTGTGTGTGTGTGTGTGTGTGTGTGTGTGTGTGTGTGTGTGTGTGTGTGAGTGTGAGTGTGTGTGTGCGTGTGTGTGTGTGTGCGTGTGTGTGTGTGCGTGAGTGCGTGTGCGTGTGTGTGTGTGTGTAACTCTAAAGCAAACCAAAATACACGGAAAGAAGGTGGGAAAGAAGAGAAAGAGAGATAGAAAAAAGAAAAAAAAAGAAATAACAATTAATCTCATAAAGTGACAAAAGCCAAGAAGTCGTAAAAAAAGGGGGAAAAAAAGACAGAAATAGAAAGAAAAAAGAAATTTGAAAAAAGAAAGAAAAAGGAGTGATAACAGAAGGATTAAAAAAAAAAAAAAAACGAAATAAAAAAGGCACATAAAATCCTGACGGAGGCTCTTTTCCCGCCCTTCGCGACGTCCGTGCTCGAAGGACACCAACGCGTCAGCCTCCTCCTGCAGGATCTTTGGCAGCCTGGCACCCCCTCCCCCACCCCACCCCCCCTTCATGGCACCGCAAAAGTGTCACCAAAGGTCATGGCCAGATTTCATGACCTGCGGCGCCTCCTCCTTCTCCACTTCAGTTTTTCGTTTTCATCTTTTTCTTTTTGTCCCAATCTCCTTTTCCTTCTTTTTTTTTATCCTTATTCTCCTTATTTTCTTAATTTCCCTCCGTCTCCCTTTTCTCGTCTCCACTTCTCCCGTTTTCTTTTTTCTTTCCTCACCCTTCCCCTCCACTTCCTTCTTCATCTCCTCTCCCCCACTTCCCTTTTTCTTTTGCTCTTCCCTAACTTCCTTCATTCCCTCTCTTCTGTGTTCTTTTGTGTGTAGGTTCTTGAAAATTCTAGTTGCAAGTGAGCTTTATTGATGCAAAATACCACACACGTCAAAAGTACAAACGGGCAGGTGCAGGACAAAACAAATGCAACCTGCAGTCTCCTCGGGCCCAGCTGTCTCGCTCTCTGATTGGCTGAGGGGGTTGGTGCCTGCATGGAATGTCCGAGGGACCATGACTATAAGACTGGACAGGCAGGGCTTACAAGTAAAATGTTACATAAGCATATGGGCATAAATGGTATATGTACACTATATAATATCTATACGCCTCCCCCTCCCTTTACGTTCGTAATGGTATCTCGAGCGGATACGGGACACTTTGCTACGAGTTTGGGTGAGCGACGTGGGGCAACGGGAGGAACGTGTGATGACCCTGTTTCCTGGTCTTGACAAGGGGACACAGGGGAATGGATTGGGGGTTCACACTTGGGCACTGGCACTGGGCGGAGATGTCGGCGGTTACGCCACCATACGCGTCCACTAGGTAGTCGCACTTCATACTGTCGGGACCTACCACAGCCCATGATTACACCGACTTTGTCCCATCGGAGGGATTTGTGGTCCTGAATGCGGACACGCTGGCCTACGGACAGCCTTGGAAGAGGACGGGCATGGCTATCATAGAGGCTGGTCACTTGGTCGGCTTGGGCAGCGGTGCGGCTGTCCCAGTCGTCAGACCTGGTCTGCCACTCTGCAGAGAAGGACTGGGGGTGGTCAGGGACACATGTCCGAAGAGGATGGCCATACAAAATCTGGGCAGGAGAGCGGCCAGCAGGGGTTGGGGTATTCCGGAGCTCTAGCAGGCCCCAGTCGAACGCCTCTCAGTCGATGTTGCCGTCAGGCGGCGTCTTGACGATCAAGTACTTCACGGACTTAACCGCAGCCTCGGCGTGGCCATTAGACTGTGGATGATGTGGGGACGTCACAAGGTGGTGGACACCCCAGCATTCAGTAAACCTTCTGAATTCCTCACTGGTGAATGGGGGCCCTCCACCGGTCCTGAGGCGGACAGGTACACCGATTTCTCGGAAGTACCGGCAAAACATGCGCATGACTTTAGTTGCGGTTGTGTCCTGACCACAGGGAGTAACCACGGGCCACCCTGAGAGTCTGTTTGCAATGGCCAGGAAAGACTTCCCAGCTACTTGAAAAAAATCAGCGGACACAGACTCAAAGGGGCGTGATGGCTAGTCATCGCATAGGTAGGGTTCCTGCTTTTGGCTGGGCTGGAGACGTTGGCAGGAGTCACATACTTCGACTGTACTCTTTATGTCAGAGTCGATGCCAGGCCAGTAGACGGTCTGCCTGGCGCGCCGACGGGTGGCTTTGACTCCTCTGTGACTATTGTGGACGTGGTTCAAGGTGCGACGGCGGAGTGTAGCAGAAACGACAATGCGGGGACCATGTTGCACGAGCTCTCCATCTGCGTACAGACTGTCCCGTAATTTCCAGTACAGGAGGATGGAGGCGTGTAGGCTGTGGTGACGTACTCCAGGAGGCGGCGGTAATCTTGATCCTGTGATGCGACTCCTGTAGAGTCCTGTCGTCGTCGAGAATAGGAGCTGTGGCCTGGCTGTCTGTTGAGGTAGCAGTCGTAGAGACAAGGGACCGGACGTATGCAGCTGTCACAGTACACTTTTCTTTGTCATCAGGTGCGGGGCGGCTGGCTGGCTTAAGAGTCTTGCCCGCGGATACTCTATGCACCCTACGAGTCTGGGTAGTAGAGGTCTTCCCAGTTGACTTACAGCACCTGGCGAAGTGGCCCTGTTTGTGGGAAGTGGTGCATTCAGAGTCCTTTGTTGGGCACCGGGGCGTACGGTGCCAATGACCCTTGTACCCATAATTTGGGCAGGTACTATCTTTAGCTGGGCAATGTCCCACAGCATGTTGACGGGCACAAGACCTACAGGAGGCGGGCGAGTCCTTAGTCAACGGTGGAGACTGACAGAGTTGAGGCGTGTGCTTGGACGTAGCTGTCATCTTCTGGCGGCGTTGGTTCCTTTTGTACGAAGAGAGGACGTTGAGTTGGCTGGGGGCAGCAATGATAGCAGATGCAGCGGCCCTGGAGGACTCAAATGTTCTGCAGCAGGTGAAAAGAACATCTAAACATGCCTGGCTGTCGAGGGAGACAAGGCGCTGCACGAGCTCCTGTTCGTGCACGCCCATCAAAAGAATCATCTTGAGCTGTGCTGCAGTCCCCCGTGCAGCGTTCAACTTCGTCCCGGCGTCGTAGGGCTTCGTTCTGCAAGTTGCGGAAATACTGCTGTAAAGCGTCGAGGACTTGGACTACTGGCATGGATGAGTCAGGAGGTATTGCCAGAGTGTAATGTAGTAGTCGCTGAACTTCCAGCGAAACACATGTGCGGAGGTATATGTGTTGTGTGGCTGGGGGTAGACTGTGGAGGCCTATTAGCACAGAGTTGTCCTCGAACTTGTGATGCCACTGACGGAACAGTTGATAGGTGACATCGGACTGCAGCTGAGGAGGGCTGGGTATCGTAGGTTTACCCATGACCTGAGCAGTAATGGTAGCATGTGGAGATGATGATGTTGTGGCAACAGGCGGAACAGGTGGATGCTGGTGTGCAGCTGGTGCTTGCTGTTCCGGGTTAATGGTTTGCAGTACCTGAAGTACCTGAAGCTTATCATGCTGAGTATGAAGCGTTCGTCGTTTAGCTGTCGCTGTTGCTCCATTTGAAGATGGTATTCTTGTAGTTCTCGTCGTGCTTCTTCGTCTTGTCGTCGTCTTTGTTCGTCAGAAATTCGGGTGACTTGGAGGTAGTGGATCAAATACTGCAGCTCTTGTTACCTGGAATGTGCTGCGAGGGGCTGGAAGGGTGAGGGGTGAGGGATGGTGGTACATCGGCCTCACCACTCTCAAGGACGTTTGGCTCACTACTGTCATCACTACCATCACCCAAGTCAACACTTCTGGCTTGAAATAGGTTTTCCTGGGGCGTAGACATGTCGAGTTTGGTTTCTTTGACGAGCTGATCTTACAAGCAGTGCAAAACTAGTACAGGTGATAGTGCAGAGAGTCGTTTTGGGTCGTGGATATCGAAAAAAAGAACGAATTCTACAGTTCGTGGTGAGTGCATGTGTCGCGGGGGAGGTTTTGCGCGTTGCTGGAACGGCCGTGCTCGGTGATGGCGGTTGAGGTGAGAAATCCAGTCAGTCACCGATCGGAACTCGGAATGGGTGGACAAGGTTCGTGCGCTCTCCGGGTTGGCGGGAAAATGGAGTTACACCAGGGGTGATGCCGAGACTCCCGCAAACCTTCCCCACACTAAATGCATAAACACTGACACTGCACTACAGCACTGTTGGACACTGTAAGATCCGCGACGAAAATTCAAATTTAGGAGGCGCTGACGGGAGCAAATCGGCGCCTTCCAGGTTCACTTGCAGACTTTGCACTTATCACTGCGCCATCTGTGTTCTTTTGTGTGTAGGTTCTTGAAAATTCTAGTTGCAAGTGAGCTTTATTGATGCAAAATACCACACACGTCAAAAGTGCAAACGTGCAGGTGGAGGACAAAACAAATGCAACCTGCAGTCTCCTCGGGCTCAGCTGTCTCGCTCTCTGATTGGCTGAGGGGGTTGGCGCCTGCTTGGAATGTCCGAGGGACCATGACTATAAGACTGAACAGGCAGGGCTTACAAGTAAAATGTTACATAAGCATATGGGCATAAATGGTATATGTACACTGTATATAATAATACCTATACACCCTCCTCCTACTTCCTTCTTTCCTCCCACCCCCTTCCCCAACTTGCTTCATTCCCTCCTTCCTATTTCCCTTTTTATCCCCCCCTTCCTCCTACTTCCTTCTTCCTCCCCCTCCCCCCCTCCCTAACTCCCTACATCATCCTCCCACCCCCTTCCCCAACTTCCCTCACCCCTTCCCCAACTTCCTCCATCACCCTCTCCTTACCTTTCCCAACTTCCTTCACCCCCCTCCCCCCTTCCCCAACTTCCTTCTTCCTCCCCCTCCCCCCACACTCCTCCCCCATCCCCCAACTCCACCCCCCATCCCCCTTCTTCTCCTCCTCCTCCTCCCCTTCCCTCCCCCCCAGCTGGCCAAGATCCAGCCTCGAGACAAAGACCGTCTGGAGAGCGAGCTGTTCGTCTGGGAGGAGTCGGCCGAGGGGGAGGGCGGCTTCCGGAGGAGGGGCGGAAAGGGTAGGTGGATGGCGGGGGAGGGGGAGGGGAGGGTAGGAAGGGCAGAGGAGGGTAAGGGGGGAAGAAGGAGGGTAAGGGGGGAAGAAGGAGGGTAAGGAGAAGGGGAAGAAAGAGGGGAGGGGAGAAAAGGATAGGGGGAAAGTGAAGGGGGAGGGGAGGGAAAAGGACGGTAGGAAAGGCAGAGGGTAAAAGAGGAGGTGGAAGGAGGGCGGAGAGTAAAAAGTTGGGGGGAGGGTGAAAAAGGAGGAGGCAAGATTGATGAAAGGCGAGTGAAGGGATGAGGGAGGGGGAAGGGAGGAAGAGTGTGGAGGGTAATGGGGAGGGAGAGGGCAAGCGGAAGGGAAGGGGAAGAGCTTTAGAAACCTCTCCAACTGCGGGGTTTCCAGAAGCGGTGGGAGAGGGGAAGGAGGAGGAGCAAGAGGAAGAGGAAGTAGAGGAGGAGGGGAGGGGGAGGAGGAGGAAAAGTGCGAGGAAGAAGAGAAGGAGAAGTAGGTGGAGGAAGAGAAGTAGGTGGAGGGACCGGGGGAGGATAGTATGAGAGTGGAGGGAGGGGGGAGGGAGGAAGTTGCGGGGTCATTTCCGTTGTCGAGATTTTGTCTGTCTGTTTGTCAGGTGACTGTTCATCTGCCTGTCTGCATCTGTTTGTCTTTCTATCTCGTATCTGTTTATCTGTCTGTCTGATTACCTGTCTGTTTCGTGTCTGTTTCATCTAAATATTAACTTTTCTTGTTGGTGCATCGATCTGTTATTCTATCTCTCTATTTCCCTCTTTCCAATATTTTTACTACATGTTGTTTGCCATTATGGACTTTTTGCTTTGACCACACTGTGCGATAGGCGAAGAGAGAAAGAGATAGATAAATAGATAGATAAACAGATAGATTCATAGATAGATAGAGAAAGAGAGTGGGGGAGGGAGGGAGGGAGGGAGAGAAAGGGGGGGGGGCTGCGATTAAAGGAGGGAGGGAAAGGGGGAAGGGAGGGAGGGAGGAGGGAGATGAAGGGAGACGGAGGGAGATGGAGGGAGGGAGAGAGAGAGAGAAGAGAAGATAATATATATATATATATATATATATATATATATATATATATATATATATATATATATATATATTATCATAACATTACTTAAACTTAAAAGGCTTCATAGGCACTATATACTCCAGCACTTTTTGATCCACTTCCATGTCACTTTAGAAAATGTTTCAATATTTTTTTCTTTAGTACATTCATTCGTATTTTGAATCACGTAAAAAGCTACAAAGGATTCCATTCATTTGCCATACGGTATTGTTTAGTTAATTTAAGCAAATGATCAAAATTACTTGAACATTGATTGTTTCCATTAATTTAGGGAATAAATATTAAAGTGAGAAGACGAATTAAAGAATATTTCACTTTCAATAAATGATAGAAGGATTTCTTTCTTTCTTCTCTTCTTTCATTCTTTCTTCTCTTTCTTTCTTTCTTTCTTCTCGTTCTTCCTTTCTTCTTACAAGTGCACTACGTGAAGTCCGCAAACAGTTGGAGCTGATTTATATCTGATCAGTTCAAATCTTGGACAGAATAAACAAACAAACAAACAAGTCCCAGGAGGCAGCCACGTCTTCCTTCCTCCTCAGGAACAATATGCACGGGCACGGCGGGGTCCTTTGGAGACATTTAGACACGATGTACGTTTCCCACTCATCAAACTAAACAAAAAGAAAAAAAGAAAAAGAGAGCTAGAGAACACAGTAAATATCAAGGGACACTGCGATTAAACGGAAGAAAAGATAATGTTGACAGAGAAGGGCAGAAGGACTAAAAATGTGTATACAGAAAGCCTGGACTGAGAATGTGAACAAAGAAAGAGAACTAAATAGGTGAACAGTGAAAAATAGAACTAAAATATGTGAACAAATAGTACAAATGTGAAAAGAGAAAAAATAAAAGATATGAACAGAGAAAATAGGATTTAAAAAATGGACACCGAAGGGCAAACGACCCCCCCCCAAAAAAAAAATAAAAAATAAAAAATAATAATAATGATGATGATGATGATAATAATGATGATAATAAAATAAATATACAAAAACTAATCTCCATAACTATCAGAGTCTAAACCCCAACTGCCACCTTCCTCGCATTGCCATCAACCACCAGAACTCACGTCTTCGAATGGGAAGGAGAACGCTGCAGGAGAGAGACGGTCCACGAGGTCAGGTCAAGTGAAGTCAAGGGCGAGGGCCAGTCTCTCCAAGAAGGGCACGGAGTCTACCCTCCCGTCAGGCCTCAGCTGTGGGGGTGAGGGGAATATAAGGAAAGTGAAGGGCATACCAGGAGTATGGAGGGAAACAGATGGGAGTGGAGGGAATATAAGGAGAGTGGAGGGAATTTGAGGAGAGTGGAGGGAATATGAGGCGAGTGGAGGGAATATGAGGCGAGTGGAGGGAATATGAGGCGAGTGGAGGGAATATGAGGAGTGTGAAGGGAATATGAGGAGAGGGAGGGGGAAGTTGTTATGACTAATCTGATAACAAAGATGGCTGGTTCTGAAACACGATATATAAAACAGCTCAGGATCTTCCTCCTTTACTCTGGGTTATTACTCGGTCATCTATCTTTCTACCCTCGCAACCCAACAGAATTCCTTTACTCTACTGCCTCTCCAAGTTATCCGTCACCCACTCCTTTATTTACATTTCCTCGCAACTAACAAAATTCGTCAATGCTTTCTCGCAAACAACAAAATTTAACTACATTTCGTCAAAAATATAAAATAAAAAAATAAAACATCGCCAATATTTTCTCCAATCAACATTCATTTCCAATCCTGCTCTTTCAGAACACAATCTCTGACAACTGGGAGGTTTTCTGAGGCTGAGGGGCCGTATTGATTGGAAAGTTCTCTGGGGGTGAAAAGGTATCTTTTAAATATATTGATGTGATACATTTTCAAATAATTCCAATGCAATATCCTTTAGATTTACTTTTGTGATACATTTTCATATAATTTTCATGCCCTATCAATAAACACCATCATGCTTAACATCATCACTATTACGATGACCAACGCCATACCTACTCATCAAATTCATCACAACGTAATCCCAAAGAAGTCATCACCCCCCCCCCCCCTTGGCTAGAAAGAGGGAGAGAGAGAAAGGGGGGGGGAGAAAGAGAGAGAGAGAGGGGGGGAGAAAAAGGGAGAAAGAGAGAGAGGGGGGAGAGAGAAAGAGAAAAATAGAATAAGGATGAATGCTTGAGTGTGAAGTCCTTACCGTCATCGTCGAGGGCAACCCGGTTTCTGTCGAGGCAAGACCAGTATGGCTTCGAGAGGTCGAGCGTCCTCCCCAACTGATACGATATTCTTGCAGACTTGGAGCTTTGGGATAAAAGAGAGAGAGAGATATGGCAAAACATACATACACACACACCATTCAGCTGAAGTTTCATGACGCATCCATTCCATAAAATGCGTATAGACATCCGCATTGATGAGGGAATGACGGGTTAAAATAAAGACATATTAAGCCTCTAAAACTGTGTTGTACTGTACATTTATCCAGGCACCAGATTATTAAATACAATCTAAAGGCAATCATTAAATTCACATTGAAAATATGAAATGATTATTACATAATTTCAAAATTTCATAACAGATATCCTTATTGATATATATTTCTAATGTGACATGAACAGTTCTTAACATTTGTATGAAAATGAATTATTTACACAGGTAAACATTACCTTAGGATCATTATCATGCGCAGGCTTCTCCGTCACGGGTATGGGAGGGTCAGATAACATGAATCTACAGATGTCAAAGGAAGAGTCATTTTTTGGTGTTGGTGTATATATAATGGTCACTGATCTGCTCTCTGGCTGATGCCCAATTCTGATGTCAGATGTGATGCGGGGTACTGAAATAAAATGGGTTATCAGTTTCATAAAAAATATGTAGGCATAAATTACCTAAAGACATAGACACATTACAAATCAAGAGACAACATTAATAGAAGTACAAATCTGTACTCATCGATCTTTCCACCTATCATACATCTATATACACATAAAATATCAACCTCACAGAAAATCAACCTTCTACTTACAAACAGTTTGCTGAACTCCTTCTGAGGTGAAGCTTTCTGCGTTATGAGAGACAGAACGAACTTGAATCAAACCGCTCTCCAGGCTGCAGGATGCCAATGAGAGATAGATAGAGAGAGAGAGTGAGAGTGAGAGTGAGAGAGAGTGAGAGTGAGAGTGAGAGAGAGTGAGAGTGAGAGTGAGAGTGAGAGAGAGTGAGAGTGAGAGTGAGAGTGAGAGTGAGAGTGAGAGTGAGAGTGAGAGTGAGAGTGAGAGAGAGAGAGATGGGGTTTTATTGTGTGTGTGTGTGTGTGTGTGTGTATGTGTGTGTGTGTGTGTGTGTGTGTGTGAGAGAGAGAGAGAGAGAGAGAGAGAGAGAGAGAGAGAGAGAGAGAGAGAGAGAGAGAGAGAGAGAGAGAGAGAGAGAGAGAGATGAGGTTTTATTGACAGGAGGCAACACGATCCAATCTCCTGTGTTTACGAGAAAGTTGTGAGAATTTACAACATATGAATAAAGACAATGTGGAATATCTTTCTCCGGATTCATTCCATTCATGTTATTAATGGTGTAATTATAATTACAACGTTCATTAATAAATCAATTCCATGTTATATATATTTAAAAGTAAACATGAGAGTCAATATGATAATCAGAAAATATCTAAAAACGCCATAGCATATGTGCATGTGCTTATATGTGCGTGTGTGTGCATGTACGTTTTTGACTATGCCCTATGCCTTTCTGAGGTTGCATCTATGGCATTGACTAAGACTCCAGCAGCTGAAAGTTGTTTCATTTTGTTAAGAGTTTTATAATATCTTTACAGTTCTGATTCCTCTTTAGTGATTTCTTTTCTCTTTTTAGAAATCTAATGATACACTTTTTCTAGTTAACTTCTTATCTGGTAATGTAAATTATATTTTGTTTTTCTACAGCTTGTTATAATAAAGTACTGTTTACTCTTACAAAAATGTATGTACCTATATGTCCTTCAGGAATATGTAAATATGAATATTTATCTCTATAAAAACATAAACAATAGTATAACACATACATTCAAAGCTCACCCGGCAAGTGGTAGTTGGTTCCCTGCACTATGGACTTCTCGTCAGTATTGGCGGCCGTGAACAAGCGCTTGCGTCGTTGAGGGAACGTGGGGCGCGGAGGAGCTTGTCGTAGTTGAAGTCTCAGTCGAGGCCAACGACTATTTTAGTCAAAAGAATCAAGAAACTGTCTCATGGTCTAAGAAATATAAAGTGGAGATGCCGTATTTCGCTCCCCCCCCCCCCTATCTCGTCATCCCCTCATCTGCCTGGTCCTCGCCCCTAACAGGAACACCCCCCCTCCCCTTCACACCCTCAAGGGGCGTGGAAAGTATAAAATATACGCTGAAATAAAATATGCACAGCTATAACCTCTGTGGCAATAGGAATTTACTCGTGTACACAACACCCCCCCCCCACACACACACACACACACATACTCCTTACAAGGATGCTGCCCGTCGGCAGAAGTTTTTTGTATGTAAAGAAAACAGTAATCATTTTCAGTAATTCCTGCTCCTCCCGAAGCCATCATCTACCGCCTTGGCCGATTTTCTTGTTCTGAGCGATATTTGTTGCCGCAACACTCGCCGCATGTGAAACAGGGAGATGCAGGACGTCTCCTTCCGCCCGCGTGGCGCCCTTCGCTGTCGAGTCCTCGCGCGGGCGGGGAAGGACGCGCGCGCGCGGCAACACCGACAGGGATAGCGGCGATGGGAAGTGAACGCCAAGCAGGAGTATTCAGTAATTTTTAGAATCTATCAGCAAACCCATCCGCCGCCCCCGCCCCTGCCTGCCGTCGTCGGTCGTTGCCTCGCGCGCGGACTCGGTAGCTGGTGTTGCGGGAAGAAGTAAATCGGCCAAGGCGGTAGATGATGGCTTCGGGAGTTTTATCTGATGATCAATTACAAAGCAGGAATTTGTGAAAATGATTTCTCGGGCAATGCAACTTAATAGTTCTAGCCATC
>NW_027217229.1:10000-12034 GCF_042767895.1 Penaeus vannamei | reverse complement strand
TGGACGGTGAGGGAGGGACAGGGAAGGATAAAAGGATTTATCATTGAAAGAGGGAGAAAAAGAGAAGGGCAAAGGGGCAAATAGAGGAAGAAAAAGAAAGAAAGAAAGAAAGAGAGAGAGAGAGAGAAAGAGAGAAAGAGAGACGGAAAGAGAGAGCGAGAGAAAGAGTCGAAGAGAGACAGAAAGAGAGAGCGAGAGAAATTATGAGTTTTGAGAATAAGGTACGAAGAGAGAGGCTGCCTCATGGCGATGGCATCCGGAGATATGCCTAACACGACCACGACAGTCCACATGCCGTCGCACTAGTCCATTTTACGCCCGCAGAAGGAGATCCAACACGCGGACCGAACGAACCACTATGGCACGGTGCAACTCCAGCAGCACTCAGACGGGCCAGACCATTAGGAAGCCGCAGCCGCCTTCTCTCGCACGGGCTTCGTTTTGAGAGGAAGCACTCGGTGAGGCACTCGACATCCCCGCGGCCGCCTTTGCGAGGACTCCAGGAGATGCATCACCTGACGACGGCCGTGACAGCTGCTACACTTACTCCTTATCACGGCTGACATGTCCGACCTCGTGCTTTAAAATAAATTTGAGATTTTCTTTTCTTTTCTTTTTTCGCGAAATACCTTAAAGACGATCGGAACATGCGAATCATCCCACTCTTCGATAAGCCTTAGTTCTTGTATTTGTTCTTTCTGAATCCTGACGGTACAGAAAATACTCTTTTATTATCGTGTTGTTTGTGTGTAGTTTATGAATATGTGTGTTTATGCATGTACGGGGGTAGGCAGGCAGAGAGGCAAGCAGGCAGACAGACAAGCAAGCAGACAAATAGACAGGGAGGCAAGAAGGAAGGGCAGCAGTCAGTCGAGCAGATAGATAGGGAAGCTAGAAGGCAGGTATTAGTAAGTACCTGCAAGTGGGTAGTGATTTGTGTATGTATATACTATGCGTATATACATATATAAACAGGATGATGCTTCTAACTGATATTTCTATATATTCATCTGTTTCTTTACATCATGATTATTCTTTCTTAAACGTAATATTCTTGGTCACATACAGAGATAAATATAATAGCAACAAAGGCATGAATATATATGACATATTCACATTAATAAATCAATCATTAATTTAGAAATGGGCCGAATTAAGGAATACTAAAAAAAAAAACATAAAACTAAATAATATTGACGGGTCAGCCTTCAGAGTGAGAGGAGGATGACACACGCTAAAAAAAGACAGAACGAGAGAGAGAGAGAGAGAGAGAGAGAGAGAGAGAGAGAGAGAGAGAAGAGAGAGAGAGAGAGAGAGAGAGAGAGAGAGAGAGAGAGAGAGAAGGAGAGAGAGAGGGAGAGAGGGAGAAGGGGGGAGAGAGAGAGAGAGGAGAGAAGAGGAGAGAGAGAGGAGAGAAGAGGAGAGAGAGAGAGAGAGAAAGAAAGAGAGAGAGAAGAGGAGAGAGAGAGAGAAGAGGAGAGAGAGAAAAGAGAGAGAAGAGAGAGAAAAAGGGGGAGAGAGAGAGAAGAGGAGAGAGAGAGGAGAGAGAGAGAGAGAGAGAGAGAGAGAGAGAGAGAGAGAGAGAGAGAGAGAGAGAGAGAGAGAGAGAGAGAGAGAAAGAGAAGAGAGAGAGAGAAGAGAGAAGGAGAGAGAGAGAGAAAAGAGAGAGAGAGAGAGAGAGAGAGAGAGAGAGAGAGAGAGAGAGAGAGAGACAGACAGACAGACAGAGACAGAGAATGAAATAAAGAGAAAAAAAAATCAGAATAGAAAGAGGAAGAGGAGCACGAACAACGCTGAACAGTGATAAGACGAAGAAAGACCTTATCCTCCCCCCCCCCCGTCCTTAAGAGCCCAAAGGGGACACGGAAGGTTCGGCCATTATGCTCTTTCACGAAGGGTTCCTGTGCAGTCGAAGGACCCGGATCCTGCCTGGCCTCTTCTCAAGCCTGACGCATCCTGCAACTGACTTTAGCATTGCGGCCAAAAGATTTCTTGATTTCGTCCAACTTGAGTAATTATGTGCGGTTCTTTCGA
>NW_027217228.1:7500-12033 GCF_042767895.1 Penaeus vannamei | reverse complement strand
ATATATATATATATAGATAGACAATCAGATAAGATAGATTGACAGATGAATGATTCATTTGAATAGATATGGATACGTATGTACACACACACACACACACGTGTATGTATATATATATATATATATATATATATATATATATATATATATGCATATATATATGCATATATATATATATATATATTTATTTATATATATACATATATACATATATATACATATGTGTATGTGTGTGTGTGTATATGTGTGTGTATACAGAGATGGGGGGGGGGGGGAAAGTGTGTGTGTTAATAACTGAATTAGTGAAATAGAGAGAGGAACAGAGGATTGTCGAGAAAAAAGATACATAAATGAAAAAGAGAAACGAAAAAGGTCTTTGTTTAACCCTCGGTCCCAAACCTAAGAGCCGTAACCACCACCTGGGCCGTCGGATGCAAAAATTATAATTTTGAATTAAATTGTATTTTCTCTCACCCGCAGTACCTACAGATGATTAACGGTTACATATCAATAAAATAGAATCTTTCCAAGTAGTGTTCTTGTCCAATAGCTATGTTGATTCACCATTGCGCTATTCAAAACTCGTAATAATAACTATATTTGAAAGGATACGATAACTACACATAAAGAATAATAAATATAACTGTATTTAATAAAACGTAATAACGATATCTGAAAACATAGCCACTGAACGGGTCATGGAGATCATTATGTATTGGTCGGCGGCCACAGAAAAGTCGGCACCGAAATCGCAGTTCTTGCATCGGAAAAACTAGCTAACGAGGCCTCTAATTATAGGCCATTTTCTCTACTCGAATGCGCTTTCAAAGTCAGGCTATTTTCCTCGCAAATATTTCTTTCCAGAATGAGTCATTTAACGAAAGCGAAACTGCCGAACGAGGGCTTGTTTCGACGGCCTAAACGAGGATTTTTTCTTTTTTTTCTATCAGTTGCACATGGTTCAAGTCAGGGACATACACACACTCATACATACATAGCAGGGGAAAACTGATTGCAACGTGGGCGACTTGCTTTCTTCCGCCGAGGCGCTATTCATGTCTTTCAGCCCCGGACGAGGTTGCAATCAGAGGGAGCATTTTTGCCTCCCTTTTGCAGATTCGAACTCTCGATCGCCGGTTCGAACCTGGCGCCCTTACCCACTCAGTCACGGTGACGAGGGACAAGAAAGGGGATTGGGAGAGACTTTTTCAACATAATTTTGGGGCACGCGCGCGCGCGTGTGTGTGTATGCGTACGCACGTCTGTGCTCAGCATATTTGTTTTGTGTGCGAGAGTGCGTGCGTGCATCGGCGCGTGTGTGCGTTTATAATTACAGTTCTGGTGTACGGGACATTATTCTGTGAACACACGTTTTGTAGGTTAATACACTCACATGGGCTATTTGCTGGGTGCCGTGGCCGCAAGTAGTATTCTTCCTATTTTGGTGCGCTTTAAAATCGCCACAGACACATAATAGCCCTTTCCCGAATTCCACGCTGCTGACAAAAACATAAGCACAATATTCACAAACAAAAGCCAAAGCCTTCACATGCACGTACAACCGAGAGTACTCGTACACACACGCAAACAGACATGAAAAAAGAAAAACATTATATAAACATTTTTCTTAAATATCTTTTTTTCCTTTTTCATCCTAATTACCATCTAAGCCCGGGGCAAACGGGAAACTTTCTTTGGAGCCACGAAGCGATATGAAAATGATAACGTCGAATTAAACTAAATTTCATCTCTCCTACGGGACATATAACTATCACACATTAATAAAGTGATTTTTATTTCCTAGAAAGTTTTCTTTACGCTATTCATAACCTGTAATAATTAATCTGAAAAGATAGACACTGAACTTGGACATGAAGATTGTTAGATATTGGTCAAAAGCCACAGAATAATAATAATAAAAAAATGGGAGCCCCTGGTTTTAAACACTGGCTTTAAAACCAACAATTATCTATAAAGTCACGCTGCGTTTGCACCCAACAGGCATCCCTCACGCCGCTAAAAAGAGCGGAAATTTGAACTAAAAGTTTGGCCATCCTTTGAGGCCACGTGGACACATGGCCCTTTTTATGTCTGCCGCTGCCAAGTTTTCTCTTTCATATTTCATGTTTTTATTCATGGCCACGAGTGCTGCGATAAACTTGTCGGCGGCGAGAGTGATGGGAGAGGAACAGAGAAACGGAGAAACGGAGATGGACCGAAGACAATTTCTGATGATGGGGATAATCGATATTGTAGCTGTCCGTGAATTTGTCGGAAGGGAAAAGTAGAAAATGGTCTGTTATTCATGGATATTTTTTCAAAGCTTGTATTTTTTTGTTTAATGATTTTCTTGTGTTATGATCGTTTGTTTGTTTCTTTACTTCTAACTCTCTTTCTCTCTCTCTCCGCGTGTGTGTATGTGTGTACGCGCGTGTGTGTGTGTGTGTGTGTGTGTGTGTGTGTGTGTGTGTGTGTGTGTGTGTGTGTGTGTGTGTGTGTGCGTGTGTGACCACGGTTGTGTGTATGTGTGTGCAGGTGAATGGATATATGTATATCCGTGTACGTGCGTGCGTGCGTGTGAATGTTTGTACACGTTATCCCTAGCTTTAATCCGACTTAAAAGGACATAAAAAATATCTTTATCCCTTTGAAAACCAGCTTTTGCTTAAACACGCAGCTACAAAAAAAAAAAAAAAAAAAAAAAAAAACACACACGCAAACATCTCTCTTCCTTCACATCCCGTCATGCAACGAATGACGTCACCGCCCTGACATCCCTCCAGACGCGCCCACACCCAGGCCCACGTCGCCAAAAGCCCGCCCACACACCCACGCTGTTTGCCAGTCGACGTGCAATCGGGTCCCTTGCCTTTGACTGGGCGAGGAATCAGCTGACTTCAACAGCTGACTTCGAGCTTTCCTCTCGCTTTATGAATGTCCTCAGGCCCTCGCAACTGGTAGGAGGAGAGAGGGGGAAGGAGGGGGGGGGGGTGATTGGGATAGGGGGGGGTTGATGAGGGTGGGGGAAGGGAGAGGCTCTAGGATTCGGCATTCCTGCACACGTCCTCATTCTCTTTCTTTCTCTTTTTCTTGCTTTTTTCTCTCATTTCTCTCTGTTTCCACCTCCCCTATCTTTCTTTCTCCCTTCCTCCCTTCCTTCCTTCCTCTCTCTCTTTCTCTCTCCCTTCCTTCCTCCCTCCCCCCCCCCCTCTCTCTCTCTCTCTTTTTACTTGAACTCTTCTCATCCGACCTTCAGACATAAATTATCCATCCATTTATCTATCTAATTCTTTGCGACAAATACAGAAAAGGTATAAGGATTGATATTTTCAGTGAACAAGAAATATATTCATTTATTCGGCCGAAATACATGCATTTCGAAGGTATCCGAGACCTAGGAAATCTATTTCTTCTTGTATTATGAAGATATCAGTTCTTATTCATACCTTTTCTATATATGTCGCAAAGAATTAAATAGATAGATAGATAGATAGATTATTTATGTCCAAGGAATGAGAGCGGTCAAATATATCTGTGAAGGTATTCGTTCTCATTCATAACTTTTCTACTCAATTCTTTCATTTGAACCACAGTGCACTCGGGGATTCCAGGTTTATGGAATATCAGGAATCGGGAATGCTGTTTTTGCCTTGTGCTGGAATCCCACCTACGCCACGGAAGGGAGTAACTTATTTCTTATTTGTTTCGCTGATCTATTTATCTCTTATTTCCTTTTTCCTTCAGCGGTCAAAGCAAATCATAGCTTCGTTAACTGTGCATTTGTATGTATGTTTTTTTTCTGTCTGCCAATCGCTTCTCTATTCATGCAACTTGCGCAATAGGCCATGCAATCATGCTGCAACTCACGCCATGCAATCGAGTTCGTTGCAACTCTCGCCATGCAATCGAACGGCCGTTGCAGCAATGAAGGTCATCCGATCCCCGTGCTGCACCGGCGACCGTGGTTCCCCCTTACGAACCTTCGGCCTAATTGGACGCCATAATTGACAGGTCTTGCAATGTTATGCAGTGATGAGTCGAGCGTCCTTCTGGGCTCGTTGGGGGGGGGGGATGGGTGGGGGCGCGGGTGCCACCGGAGGAGGGAACGGTGCCGGGGGGAGTGCCAGTCGAGGTTCCTGGGAGCTAATGAAGAGGGGAATAGGAAGGGGGGAAGGGGGGGAAGGAGGGGGAGGGGGGAAGGGGAAGCGGTGTGGTTCTGTAGCAAGAAGGAGTGGAAATGCCAGGGAGATACATATAATGAATGGAATTGAAAGGCATTCGGAATTTTCAATGTAGATGCCACTTCTGCATCATTTAGGATTTTAAAAAATAGATTGAAAAATGTATCGCTATCTTTAACTGCCGACAACTACATTATACACTTCCTTCATTAAAGGATTCTTACATATATGAGACGAACGAATAAAAAAGGAAAAAAGAAGGAAAATGAATGAATACGACTGTGAAAGGAAAACCCTGTGAGGAAAAGGCATAAACATGGCCATGTGTCGATGTGGCTCCGAAGTCTGAGCA
>NW_027217228.1:0-2500 GCF_042767895.1 Penaeus vannamei | reverse complement strand
TTCATGTTATTATCAATATTATGATTGTTCTCTTTATCATTATAATCATCATTGTTATTATTATTGGTGTTATCATTATCATCATTTTGTTGTTATTATCATCATTACTGTTATCATTATTATTGTTATCATTATTATCATTACTATTCTTATCACCATCATTATCATTATTGTTATCATCATTGTTATAATCAGAACTGTTACTAGTATCATCAATGTTATTATTATCATTATTATCATTACATTATTATTATTGTTGTTATTATTATTGTTATTCTTATTATCATCATCATCATCATTATTATTATTATTATTATTATTATTATTATTATTGTTATCATTACTATGATTATTATTATTATTATTATTATTATTATTATTATTATCATTATTATTATTATTATTTTTGTTATTATTATTATCATTATCATTAATGCTATTTCTATTAGTAGTAGTATCATCATTGACATCATTATTATTGTCATTATCACTGTTAGTATCATTGTTGCTATTATCATTATGATGTTTTTATTACTGTTGTTGTCGTTCTTTTTGTTATTGTTGTCATTATTATCATCATTTTCCTCATTGTTGTTATTATCCTTATCATTATTGTAAGCATTATTATCAATATCATTATTTCTATTATTATCAATATCATTATGGCTATTATTATCATTATAATTATCATTATCATTATCGTTATCATCATCATTACCATCAATATTGTTATCCTAATTCATCAACATTATTATCACCATTACCATCACTGTAAATAATAAAATTATTATCACTAACACCACACTCATCATCGCAACAACGGCATCATCATCGTCATCATTTTTTAAAGGGTAAAAAAGGAGTTTTGTAAAGTGAAACACGTATAACTTTAAAGGTTTCTTGAGTTTTTTTGACGGTTATGTATGATAGATGTGATCATTTTGACTGAATTAAAGGGTTTTACTTTTATGCCGAGGTTACGTGTACGGTAGCCGTATCCCATTTTTGCGGTTAGGCATACGGCACATATGTATGTGTGCGCATAAAAAACTTCAAATCCGGGTAATAAGTACGAACCTATCCAAACGTAATCTAACCTAACCTAATTGAGAATGAAAATGGTATCATCTCCAGACGGCGCTATCTTGTTTGTTTCACCACGCATGCGCAGAACACCAATCAGGGGCTATTCTGTCGTGCTAATGGTCATTTCCTTATTACTTTACTTTTTTATTCTCATTGATTATTTATTGTCGTAATTAGTGTATCCGTACATCGCTGTGTCGATCTTTGTTTTCATTCTTTACTCAGTGGTCTCTTTTCTCTTATTTATATTTATTTTTATTATGATTATTATTATTTTAACGTTGGACTTGTATACCTGCAAAGATAAAAAGTGTTACTTTGATAATGGAGAAGTCCAATATATTGAAGAAGTCTCCCCTATAGCTTTTACATTTTCTTCGAATGCAATAGACCTTTCGTTTTCTTTGGATATTGTAATTAGGGATAGACTCTTTTATATATAACCTAATTCATTTATTGTAATTCATATACGTTAACTGAACGACCTGTAAAATAATGATAATGATAATAATAATTAATAAGATTATCATTGTTATTTTCATTATCATTATCACTGTTGTTGTTGTTAATTATTATTATCATCATCATCATCATCATCATCATCATCATTATTATTATTATTATTATTATTATTATTATTATCATTATTATTATTATTATTATTATTATTATTATTATCATTATCATTATTATTATTATTATCATCATCATTAGTATTACTATTGCTATCATTATCCTTATAATTATTACTTTTATTATCATTATCATTGTTATTATCATTATTTCTCTTTTCATTGTCATCATTATTATTATCATTATTATTATTATCCTTATTACTCTTATCATTATTATTATTATCAAAATTATTAGTAGTAGCACCATAGATTCACACTCATCGAAATAACGTCGTTTTGTTATCCTTTTGGGTGATTTTTCCTGAAGTTCCGGACGATGGAATACTTGTAAACATCAAGGCTTCATATCTTACGGAAAATATTATCTAAGTCCTTGTTTATCTAATTATTTTCTTTGTGCACAGGCGCTGACCACGATTCTTTGTTTATGAAAGTAAATAGAAAATAGTTTTAGATGATTTATGATGACGATGTCCGGGTCTCTCTCTCTCTCTCTCTCTCTCTCTCTCTCTCTCTCTCTCTCTCTCTCTCTCTCTCTCTCTCTCTCTCTCTCTCTCTCTCTCTCTCTCTCTCTCTCTCTCTCTCTCTCTCTCCCTCTCTCTCTCTCACTCGCCGTGGTTTATTTGAGCCGCATTAGGTGTTATTTGTGTTAGTGTGTTAGTGTGTGTGTGTGTCTGTGTATTTATGTGTGTGTTTTTGTGTGCGTTTATGTGTGTGTGTTTGCGTATATTTGTGTGTGTGTGTGTGTGTGTGTGTGTGTGTGTGTGTATATAATCAGT
>NW_027217225.1:7500-12032 GCF_042767895.1 Penaeus vannamei | reverse complement strand
CTGAAGTTCAGAGAGCTACTGCAGAATTCATGGCTGCATGGAATAAGGCTGCTGCACGAGCAACCAAGATTCAGTCAGTCTTAGTCAAGTCTGGAACTCCTGGTCATTACAACATTCAAGTTCCTCAGCAGGTTCAAGCTACCAGGGAAGTACAAAAGGCTACAGCTGAATTCATGGCTGCATGGAATGAAGCTGCACGTCAAGCAACTACTGTTCAGCATGCTATGTATTCCGTACCTCAGCCAGTCCAGCCAACTGAAGAAGTTCGACGAGCTACTGCTGAGTTCATGGCTGCATGGGAAGCTGCTGCACAGAGAGCATCTGCTATCAGACAAGCCGTGAGTGTGACTGCTGATCCTTATTCTGCTGCACCAAAACAGGTAGAGGCTACAGAGGAAGTGAAGAGAGCCACAGCTGAATTCATGGATGCTTGGAATAAGGCTGCAGCTAGAGTAGGAGCCATTCAGACTACTGTTTACCAAGTAGCAGGTACTGTACCAGCTGCTGGTCCTGCTCAGCTTTCTGGTTCTGCTCCCCGCTTCACTCCATCAGTGGAACAAGCAACTGCTGAATTCATGAAGGTATGGAATGCTGCTGCTGCTGCCGCTGCAGCTGCTCCTGATGTCAATATCATCATGGGTGCTAGCTCTCTTCCTCGGACTCCTGCTCAGGCTGTTGTATACCAAGCACACTCTGTTGGTGCCCCCTCTGCTCCTTCCTCTTTCGCTCCAGCTGCCCCTCCTGTTCCCTCACATGGAGCTCCCCGCCCAGTTGAACCTACTCCTGAAGTTCAGAGAGCTACTGCAGAATTCATGGCTGCATGGAATAAGGCTGCTGCACGAGCAACCAAGATTCAGTCAGTCTTAGTCAAGTCTGGAACTCCTGGTCATTACAACATTCAAGTTCCTCAGCAGGTTCAAGCTACCAGGGAAGTACAAAAGGCTACAGCTGAATTCATGGCTGCATGGAATGAAGCTGCACGTCAAGCAACTACTGTTCAGCATGCTATGTATTCAGTACCTCAGCCAGTCCAGCCAACTGAAGAAGTTCGACGAGCTACTGCTGAGTTCATGGCTGCATGGGAAGCTGCTGCACAGAGAGCATCTGCTATCAGACAAGCCGTGAGTGTGACTGCTGATCCTTATTCTGCTGCACCAAAACAGGTAGAGGCTACAGAGGAAGTGAAGAGAGCCACAGCTGAATTCATGGATGCTTGGAATAAGGCTGCAGCTAGAGTAGGAGCCATTCAGACTACTGTTTACCAAGTAGCAGGTACTGTACCAGCTGCTGGTCCTGCTCAGCTTTCTGGTTCTGCTCCTCGCTTCACTCCTGCTGTTGAGCAGGCTACTGCTGAATTCATGAAGGCATGGAATGCTGCTGCTGCTGCCGCTGCAGCTGCTCCTGATGTCAATATCATCATGGGTGCTAGCTCTCTTCCTCGGACTCCTGCTCAAGCTGTTGTATACCAAGCACACTCTGTTGGTACTTACTCTGCTCCTTCCTCTTTCACTCCAGCTGCCCCTCCTGTTCCCTCACATGGAGCTCCCCGCCCAGTTGAACCTACTCCTGAAGTTCAGAGAGCTACTGCAGAATTCATGGCTGCATGGAATAAGGCTGCTGCACGAGCAACCAAGATTCAGTCAGTCTTAGTCAAGTCTGGAACTCCTGGTCATTACAACATTCAAGTTCCTCAGCAGGTTCAAGCTACCAGGGAAGTGCAAAAGGCTACAGCTGAATTCATGGCTGCATGGAATGAAGCTGCACGTCAAGCAACTACTGTTCAGCATGCTATGTATTCAGTACCTCAGCCAGTCCAGCCAACTGAAGAAGTTCGACGAGCTACTGCTGAGTTCATGGCTTCTTGGGAAGCTGCTGCTCAAAGAGCATCTGCTATCAGACAAGCCGTGAGTGTGACTGCTGATCCTTATTCTGCTGCACCAAAACAGGTAGAGGCTACAGAAGAAGTAAAGAGAGCCACAGCTGAATTCATGGATGCTTGGAATAAGGCTGCAGCTAGAGTAGGAGCCATTCAGACTACTGTTTACCAAGTAGCAGGTACTGTACCAGCTGCTGGTCCCGCTCAGCTTTCTGGTTCTGCTCCTCGCTTTACTCCATCAGTGGAACAAGCAACTGCTGAATTCATGAAGGCATGGAATGCTGCTGCTGCTGCCGCTGCAGCTGCTCCTGATGTCAATATCATCATGGGTGCTAGCTCTCTTCCTCGGACTCCTGCTCAGGCTGTTGTATACCAAGCACACTCTGTTGGTACCCCCTCTGCTCCTTCCTCTTTCACTCCAGCTGCCCCTCCTGTTCCCTCACATGGAGCTCCCCGCCCAGTTGAACCTACTCCTGAAGTTCAGAGAGCTACTGCAGAATTCATGGCTGCATGGAATAAGGCTGCTGCACGAGCAACCAAGATTCAGTCAGTCTTAGTCAAGTCTGGAACTCCTGGTCATTACAACATTCAAGTTCCTCAGCAGGTTCAAGCTACCAGGGAAGTGCAAAAGGCTACAGCTGAATTCATGGCTGCATGGAATGAAGCTGCACGTCAAGCAACTACTGTTCAGCATGCTATGTATTCCGTACCTCAGCCAGTCCAGCCAACTGAAGAAGTTCGACGAGCTACTGCTGAGTTCATGGCTGCATGGGAAGCTGCTGCACAGAGAGCATCTGTTATCAGACAAGCAGTGAGCGTGACTGCTGATCCTTATTCTGCTGCACCAAAACAGGTAGAGGCTACAGAAGAAGTGAAGAGAGCCACAGCTGAATTCATGGATGCTTGGAATAAGGCTGCAGCTAGAGTAGGAGCCATTCAGACTACTGTTTACCAAGTAGCAGGTACTGTACCAGCTGCTGGACCTGCTCAGCTTTCTGGTTCTGCTCCTCGCTTCACTCCATCAGTGGAACAAGCAACTGCTGAATTCATGAAGGTATGGAATGCTGCTGCTGCTGCCGCTGCAGCTGCTCCTGATGTCAATATCATCATGGGTGCTGGTTCCCGACCTCAGGCTCCTTCCCACTCTTTTACCTACTCAGCACCCACCTCTGCTGTGCATACTTATGGTGTTCCCCAACCTGTAGAGCCTACCCCTGAAGTTCAGAGGGCAACAGCTGAATTCATGGCTGCATGGAATGCTGCTGCTCAGAAGGCTACACTGATCCAGTCATCTCTCGTGAAATCTGCTCAAGCTCCTACACAGGTTGGTGCAACAGATGCTGTCAAGAAGGCAACACAAGAGTTTATGGCGGCATACAATGCAGCTGCTAGAAGAGCACCCGTTGTTGAACAGGCAGTGTCAACCATCCCACAACAAGTCCAGGAGACTGAAGAGGTTAAGAGAGCTACAGCAGAATTCATGAATGCATGGCATGCAGCTGCTCAACGAGCATCAGCCATTAAGCAGACAGTATCCTCAGGACCACAGCCAGTGCAAGCAACTGATGCAGTGCAGAGAGCTACAGCTGCATTCATGACTGCTTGGAATGAAGCTGCTTCCCGAGTTCCAAGGATCGAGACAACCATGTATACTCTGTCAGGCTCAAGTGCACTGGATACCTGTGCTGCTTGTGCAGCCCCATCACCTGTCTCTGATACCCCTGAGGTTAGAGCTGCCAAAGAACAGTTCATGGCCACATTCAGAGCTGCTGAAGCGGCTGCTCGCCGCGCATCTGTATCCCGTGGTGTACTGCCTGTTCCCTCAGTGTTGGCTGTGCATGCCCCATCTCATGTCGTAACATACAGCACAGGTGCCCCTGCCCACAGTTACGTTCTTTCTGACCGTCTCTTTGCTCCATTCCAAGGACTTCCACTTCATGTGAAGGACTGCGATTAGAAATCCTGTATGACTGATCTAGCTATTATCATTTATAGAATCTTGTTACTTTTTCACGACAAATGCGATTGTAAATAAAAAGTAAGGAAATCAGAATGTCATGGTATTAAAATGTTTGACACGAAACATTATTCAGTGTGTATTTTTTCCTTTTATGTATTAGATCATCTACATCCTAATTCTAGTTCAAGATGTTTAAAATCACACGAGCACAATACATTTTCTTTATAGTGGTTATGGTAAAGCTGATTATTTCTCTTAAGCTTCACTCAGAACTAATGCTTTATGCATCACACACTCACTTTTTTGTGCTTCTCAACTGCAGTGTGATAGATCATCCAGTCTTTAGACGTATCTTGTGATGAGACTAATGGGTCAATGGTTCTACCACTAGCCGTTTCAACTGATGTACCATATTATCCTATTGATCAACTCTGTATACATTTCATATCGACATGCAATTAAAATATTTCAAATATCTGAAATATCAAATCCTATTTCAGACAACTGGATATTTAATACGACAATGGTATGGGTGAGGTATGCCGGAAGTTTTGGATTCCTAATAGTTTCTTATGAATTATTTGCTGCTTGGCTTGTCATTTATGTATATCACTAACAAAAATCCTTTTTTAAGATATGGTCAATCAATTTTAATTACTACTCAAAATATTTGAATTGTAAAAAGGCACACACATA
>NW_027217225.1:0-2500 GCF_042767895.1 Penaeus vannamei | reverse complement strand
AAATCGCACACATACATATAGATGTTTATATGAATGTATGTATAGTTATACTCGTACAGGAGCACACACACGTATTTACACAAATGTACATTCATAATATATATATACACAAACACATACAGTCAGACAAATGTGAGAGTGTTTGTATATATATTAGCATGTATAAAATTATATCTTTATATGTGTACATATTTTTATATAGAGAGATAGATAAGTAGATACATCGATATGTAAACAGATATACATATATATATATATATACATAAAAAAAAGAGTACACGTATGGATGTATAAATATGCAATATATCCATGCATGTTCCTATGCCAACCAAGGCACTCTTTTCCTTATCTTGTTTATTTTGTTTCAGGTGGTAGCAGCGCTGGCGGTAGTAGCCGTGGGCTCACCTGTACCAGACAATTGTCTCGTGCCATGTGGAACTGTCGGGCAAACTTACGTGGCCTTGCCACTCCAGTACCAGGCAAGCTATGCAGTTGGTGCTGGCCCAGTAGCGCCAACTCCTGAAGTCCAGCAAGCTACTGCAGCTTTCATGGCTGCCTGGAATGCTGCTGCCGCTCGAGCAAATACCATCACATCGACGCTATTGACGCCATCAGGATACGTTCAAAATCCTGCACAAGTCCAGACAGCCTGTGCACAGTTCTTGGCAGCATGGAATCAAGCTGCTACACGTGCAGCAACTGTCCAGCATGCAGTCTACTCTCTTCCACAACCAGTTCAGCAAACTGAAGAAGTTAGAAAAGCTACTGAGGAGTTCATGGCCGCATGGAGGGCTGCTGCTCAGCGAGTTTCAACTATTCAGCAAGCAATCACTGTTTCGGCTGATCCTTATTCCTCTGCACCTAAACCGGTAGAGGCTACTGAAGAGGTCAAAAGGGCTACAGCTGAATTCATGGAAGCTTGGAACAAGGCTGCAGCAAGAGTGCCATCTATTCAAACCACCATGTACCAGCTCTCAGGAACAACACCATCTGCTACCCCTGCTCAACCAGCTGGATCTACACCACAATTTGCTCCATCAGTGGAACAAGCTACTGCTGAATTCATGAAGGCATGGAATGCTGCTGCTGCTGCCGCTGCAGCTGCTCCTGATGTCAATATCATCATGGGTGCTAGCTCACGTCCCCAAACCCCTGCCCAATCTATTGGTACTTACTCTGCTCCTTCCTCTTTCACTCCAGCTGCCCCTCCTGTTCCCTCACATGGAGCTCCCCGCCCAGTTGAACCTACTCCTGAAGTTCAGAGAGCTACTGCAGAATTCATGGCTGCATGGAATAAGGCTGCTGCACGAGCAACCAAGATTCAGTCAGTCTTAGTCAAGTCTGGAACTCCTGGTCATTACAACATTCAAGTTCCTCAGCAGGTTCAAGCTACCAGGGAAGTACAAAAGGCTACAGCTGAATTCATGGCTGCATGGAATGAAGCTGCACGTCAAGCAACTACTGTTCAGCATGCTATGTATTCCGTACCTCAGCCAGTCCAGCCAACTGAAGAAGTTCGACGAGCTACTGCTGAGTTCATGGCTGCATGGGAAGCTGCTGCACAGAGAGCATCTGCTATCAGACAAGCCGTGAGTGTGACTGCTGATCCTTATTCTGCTGCACCAAAACAGGTAGAGGCTACAGAGGAAGTGAAGAGAGCCACAGCTGAATTCATGGATGCTTGGAATAAGGCTGCAGCTAGAGTAGGAGCCATTCAGACTACTGTTTACCAAGTAGCAGGTACTGTACCAGCTGCTGGTCCTGCTCAGCTTTCTGGTTCTGCTCCCCGCTTCACTCCATCAGTGGAACAAGCAACTGCTGAATTCATGAAGGTATGGAATGCTGCTGCTGCTGCCGCTGCAGCTGCTCCTGATGTCAATATCATCATGGGTGCTAGCTCTCTTCCTCGGACTCCTGCTCAGGCTGTTGTATACCAAGCACACTCTGTTGGTACCCCCTCTGCTCCTTCCTCTTTCACTCCAGCTGCCCCTCCTGTACCTTCATATGGAGCTCCCCGCCCAGTTGAACCTACTCCTGAAGTTCAGAGAGCTACTGCAGAATTCATGGCTGCATGGAATAAGGCTGCTGCACGAGCAACCAAGATTCAGTCAGTCTTAGTCAAGTCTGGAACTCCTGGTCATTACAACATTCAAGTTCCTCAGCAGGTTCAGGCTACCAGGGAAGTACAAAAGGCTACAGCTGAATTCATGGCTGCATGGAATGAAGCTGCACGTCGAGCAACTACTGTTCAGCATGCTATGTATTCAGTACCTCAGCCAGTCCAGCCAACTGAAGAAGTTCGACGAGCTACTGCTGAGTTCATGGCTGCATGGGAAGCTGCTGCACAGAGAGCATCTGCTATCAGACAAGCCGTGAGTGTGACTGCTGATCCTTATTCTGCTGCACCAAAACAGGTAGAGGCTACAGAGGAAGTGAAGAGAGCCACAGCTGAATTCATGGATGCTTGGAATAAGGCTGCAGCTAGAGTAGGAGCCATTCA
>NW_027217224.1:10000-12031 GCF_042767895.1 Penaeus vannamei | reverse complement strand
TTTTTTTTTTGGCTTTGTTGTTTGTTTGTCATTTTCCTTAGTTTGATGTATTTCGTTGAATTGTCTTAATTCTTGTCTTATTAATCGGTGGTATTGTATATCCTATTTCTATTATCAATTTTTGTTTTATCTCGTTTTCGTTTTAGAGCTAATCTATTTTACTTTTTATAATCTATTATATATATATATATATATATATATATATATATATATATATATATATATATATATATATATATATATATATATACTCCCTTAATTTCCTTTTGTTTATTAGCTTGAAGGTGATTTCCTGGTAAACAACTTTTAACAAACAAGCTAACAACCCTTCTTAATTAGTGCAAACGATTATTTTACGTCTTAATTGTCCAATATCTAATTATATAACACAGTTTCTAATTATATAACAAATGCAAGTCATCAAAAAGGTATACGATGCATTATGTGGATCGGCTTTGTGTCCAGACGCTGAATACATTAAATTAAATAAAAAAAATATTGCTCTAGAGTAAATTCACTTTCTGATGTTATTGTGTTATCATTTTTTTCAATTAGATTATCTATCTTTCGTTTGTTTATTTCGTCTTTTATTATTCATTTGTTTATCTATCTATTTATTTCCTTGTTTCTTTGTTAGATTATCCATCTTTCGTTTGTTTATTTCATCTCTTGTTATTCATTTGTTTATCTATCTATTTATTTCATTGTTTCTTTGTTAGATTATCCATCTTTCGTTTGTTTATTTCATCTCTTATTATTCCTTTGTTTATCTATCTATTCATTTCCTTGTTTATTTGTTTATTTATTCATCCATTTACCTTTTTTTTGTTAGGAGAGTTTGGAAGAAAATAAGAAACTTAGTAAAGTAGTAAAGAGAGTTTGAAGGAAAAATACATATTTTGCCTGGGAATTTTTGGAGGAAAATAAAGAACTTTACTTGAGAGTCTGGAGGAAATTAAGAAACATTTTGTCGAAGAGTTTGGAGGAAAAAAATTGCTTGGGAGTTGTGGAGGAAAATAAGAAACTTTACTTAGAAGAGTTGAATTAATGAATTAATCAAATTAAAAACAAAATTTACATAGAGGCAAAATACTTCTCTCACTGTACATCATCTTATATTCTTTGTAGCGCAAATGTAATGTAATCAACGATAAATTTAGGTTAAACTCTGTTCAATTATCTACTAACGAGATTAATTCAAAGTTCATTGCATCTTTTAACGACGTCTTTTGTAAAAGACTCTAAACTTTATTTTCCTCCAAGTTATGTAATGGCGGCTGCGAGAACGTCTTTATCACGTCCGCTCTCCTCGTCTGCAGAATGATACTGAGCAAAAACTGTGTCGTTCGGATCCATGGCCGGAATTCAGAGTAAATTGCTTTGTTGTCGTTTTTTCGGCTTTGTTTGTTTGTGGTTTGAAATGAAGGAAAGACGAGTGGGTGGCCGTTATCGTCGATATACTATCTGTCTCTCTTTTTTTTCCGATCTTTCCTCTCTCTCTCTTTCTCTCCTCTGGTCTTTCTTTCTCTCTCTCTCTCTCTCTCTCTCTCTCTCTCTCTCTCTCTCTCTCTCTCTCTCTCTCTCTCTCTCTCTCTCTCTCTCTCTCTCTTTTCTCTCTCTCTCTCTCTCTTCCTATTTACTTTTCTCCTCTCTTTTCCCCTCCAGTCCTCGCTCTTGCTCTCTCTCTCTCTCTCTCTCTCTCTCTCTCTCTCTCTCTCTCTCTCTCTCACTCTCTCTCTCTCTCTCTCTCTCCTCTCTCTCGCCTCCACACCTCCCTCTCCAACTAGGGAAGGAAACTAAGTATTGACGCTTCGGGCTTGAAGTGGAGTATCAGAGAGTGGTAGAGGGAGGGAGGGGAGGAGGAGAAGGGAGGGAGGGGAGGGAGGAGGAGGAGAAGGGAGGGAGGGGGAGGAGGGGGAGGGAGCGGAAGGGAGGTTCAAAGGTAATGGAAAGGGGAGGGAGGGGAGGAGGGGAAGACAGGAGAGAAGCGAGGTGAGGGAAGAGGGAAGCGAAGGAGGGAGGGGGACAGGA
>NW_027217223.1:0-7500 GCF_042767895.1 Penaeus vannamei | reverse complement strand
AAGTGTATGTGTAAGTGTATGTGTAAGTGTATGTGTAAGTGTATGTGTAAGTGTATGTGTAAGTGTATGTGTAAGTGTATGTGTAAGTTTATGTGTAAGTGTATGTGTAAGTGTATGTGTAAGTGTATGTGTAACTCTATGTGTAAGTGTATGTGTAAGTGTATGTGTAAGTGTATGTGTAAGTGTATGTGTAAGTGTATGTGTAAGTGTATGTGTAAGTGTATGTGTAAGTGTATGTGTAAGTGTATGTGTAAGTGTATGTGTAAGTGTATGTGTAAGTGTATGTGTAAGTGTATGTGTAAGTGTATGTGTAAGTGTATGTGTAAGTGTATGTGTAAGTGTATGTGTAAGTGTATGTGTAAGTGTATGTGTAAGTGTATGTGTAAGTGTATGTGTAAGTGTATGTGTAAGTGTATGTGTAAGTGTATGTGTAAGTGTATGTGTAAGTGTATGTGTAAGTGTATGTGTAAGTGTATGTGTAAGTGTATGTGTAAGTGTATGTGTAAGTGTATGTGTAAGTGTATGTGTAAGTGTATGTGTAAGTGTATGTGTAAGTGTATGTGTAAGTGTATGTGTAAGTGTATGTGTAAGTGTATGTGTAAGTGTATGTGTAAGTGTATGTGTAAGTGTATGTGTAAGTGTATGTGTAAGTGTATGTGTAAGTGTATGTGTAAGTGTATGTGTAAGTGTATGTGTAAGTGTATGTGTAAGTGTATGTGTAAGTGTATGTGTAAGTGTATGTGTAAGTGTATGTGTAAGTGTATGTGTAAGTGTATGTGTAAGTGTATGTGTAAGTGTATGTGTAAGTGTATGTGTAAGTGTATGTGTAAGTGTATGTGTAAGTGTATGTGTAAGTGTATGTGTAAGTGTATGTGTAAGTGTATGTGTAAGTGTATGTGTAAGTGTATGTGTAAGTGTATGTGTAAGTGTATGTGTAAGTGTATGTGTAAGTGTATGTGTAAGTGTATGTGTAAGTGTATGTGTAAGTGTATGTGTAAGTGTATGTGTAAGTGTATGTGTAAGTGTATGTGTAAGTGTATGTGTAAGTGTATGTGTAAGTGTATGTGTAAGTGTATGTGTAAGTGTATGTGTAAGTGTATGTGTAAGTGTATGTGTAAGTGTATGAGTAAGTGTATGTGTAAGTGTATGTGTAAGTGTATGTGTAAGTGTATGTGTAAGTGTATGTGTAAGTGTATGTGTAAGTGTATGTGTAAGTGTATGTGTAAGTGTATGTGTAAGTGTATGTGTAAGTGTATGTGTAAGTGTATGTGTAAGTGTATGTGTAAGTGTATGTGTAAGTGTATGTGTAAGTGTATGTGTAAGTGTATGTGTAAGTGTATGTGTAAGTGTATGTGTAAGTGTATGTGTAAGTGTATGTGTAAGTGTATGTGTAAGTGTATGTGTAAGTGTATGTGTAAGTGTATGTGTAAGTGTATGTGTAAGTGTATGTGTAAGTGTATGTGTAAGTGTATGTGTAAGTGTATGTGTAAGTGTATGTGTAAGTGTATGTGTAAGTGTATGTGTAAGTGTATGTGTAAGTGTATGTGTAAGTGTATGTGTAAGTGTATGTGTAAGTGTATGTGTAAGTGTATGTGTAAGTGTATGTGTAAGTGTATGTGTAAGTGTATGTGTAAGTGTATGTGTAAGTGTATGTGTAAGTGTATGTGTAAGTGTATGTGTAAGTGTATGTGTAAGTGTATGTGTAAGTGTATGTGTAAGTGTATGTGTAAGTGTATGTGTAAGTGTATGTGTAAGTGTATGTGTAAGTGTATGTGTAAGTGTATGTGTAAGTGTATGTGTAAGTGTATGTGTAAGTGTATGTGTAAGTGTATGTGTAAGTGTATGTGTAAGTGTATGTGTAAGTGTATGTGTAAGTGTATGTGTAAGTGTATGTGTAAGTGTATGTGTAAGTGTATGTGTAAGTGTATGTGTAAGTGTATGTGTAAGTGTATGTGTAAGTGTATGTGTAAGTGTATGTGTAAGTGTATGTGTAAGTGTATGTGTAAGTGTATGTGTAAGTGTATGTGTAAGTGTATGTGTAAGTGTATGTGTAAGTGTATGTGTAAGTGTATGTGTAAGTGTATGTGTAAGTGTATGTGTAAGTGTATGTGTAAGTGTATGTGTAAGTGTATGTGTAAGTGTATGTGTAAGTGTATGTGTAAGTGTATGTGTATGTGTAAGTGTATGTGTAAGAGTGTATGTGTAAGAGTGTAAGTGTAAGAGTGTAAGTGTAAGAGTGTAAGTGTAAGAGTGTAAGTGTAAGAGTGTAAGTGTAAGAGTGTAAGTGTAAGAGTGTAAGTGTAAGAGTGTAAGTGTAAGAGTGTAAGTGTAAGAGTGTAAGTGTAAGAGTGTAAGTGTAAGAGTGTAAGTGTAAGAGTGTAAGTGTAAGAGTGTAAGTGTAAGAGTGTAAGTGTAAGAGTGTAAGTGTAAGAGTGTAAGTGTAAGAGTGTAAGTGTAAGAGTGTAAGTGTAAGAGTGTAAGTGTAAGAGTGTAAGTGTAACAGTGTAAGTGTAAGAGTGTAAGTGTAAGAGTGTAAGGGTAACAGTGTAAGTGTAAGAGTGTAAGTGTAAGAGTGTAAGTGTAAGAGTGTAAGTGTAAGAGTGTAAGTGTAAGAGTGTAAGTGTAAGAGTGTAAGTGTAAGAGTGTAAGTGTAAGAGTGTAAGTGTAAGAGTGTAAGTGTAAGAGTGTAAGTGTAAGAGTGTAAGTGTAAGAGTGTAAGTGTAAGAGTGTAAGTGTAAAAGTGTAAGTGGAAGAGTGTAAGTGTAAGAGTGTAAGTGTAAGAGTGTAAGTGTAAGAGTGTAAGTGTAAGAGTGTAAGTGTAAGAGTGTAAGTGTAAGAGTGTAAGTGTAAGAGTGTAAGTGTAAGAGTGTAAGTGTAAGAGTGTAAGTGTAAGAGTGTAAGTGTAAGAGTGTAAGTGTAAGAGTGTAAGTGTAAGAGTGTAAGTGTAAGAGTGTAAGTGTAAGAGTGTAAGTGTAAGAGTGTAAGTGTAAGAGTGTAAGTGTAAGAGTGTAAGTGTAAGAGTGTAAGTGTAAGAGTGTAAGTGTAAGAGTGTAAGTGTAAGAGTGTAAGTGTAAGAGTGTAAGTGTAAGAGTGTAAGTGTAAGAGTGTAAGTGTAAGAGTGTAAGTGTAAGAGTGTAAGTGTAAGAGTGTAAGTGTAAGAGTGTAAGTGTAAGAGTGTAAGTGTAAGAGTGTAAGTGTAAGAGTGTAAGTGTAAGAGTGTAAGTGTAAGAGTGTAAGTGTAAGAGTGTAAGTGTAAGAGTGTAAGTGTAAGAGTGTAAGTGTAAGAGTGTAAGTGTAAGAGTGTAAGTGTAAGAGTGTAAGTGTAAGAGTGTAAGTGTAAGAGTGTAAGTGTAAGAGTGTAAGTGTAAGAGTGTAAGTGTAAGAGTGTAAGTGTAAGAGTGTAAGTGTAAGAGTGTAAGTGTAAGAGTGTAAGTGTAAGAGTGTAAGTGTAAGAGTGTAAGTGTAAGAGTGTAAGTGTAAGAGTGTAAGTGTAAGAGTGTAAGTGTAAGAGTGTAAGTGTAAGAGTGTAAGTGTAAGAGTGTAAGTGTAAGAGTGTAAGTGTAAGAGTGTAAGTGTAAGAGTGTAAGTGTAAGAGTGTAAGTGTAAGAGTGTAAGTGTAAGAGTGTAAGTGTAAGAGTGTAAGTGTAAGAGTGTAAGTGTAAGAGTGTAAGTGTAAGAGTGTAAGTGTAAGAGTGTAAGTGTAAGAGTGTAAGTGTAAGAGTGTAAGTGTAAGAGTGTAAGTGTAAGAGTGTAAGTGTAAGAGTGTAAGTGTAAGAGTGTAAGTGTAAGAGTGTAAGTGTAAGAGTGTAAGTGTAAGAGTGTAAGTGTAAGAGTGTAAGTGTAAGAGTGTAAGTGTAAGAGTGTAAGTGTAAGAGTGTAAGTGTAAGAGTGTAAGTGTAAGAGTGTAAGTGTAAGAAAGTAAGTGTAAGAGTGTAAGTGTAAGAGTGTAAGTGTAAGAGTGTAAGTGTAAGAGTGTAAGTGTAAGAGTGTAAGTGTAAGAGTGTAAGTGTAAGAGTGTAAGTGTAAGAGTGTAAGTGTAAGAGTGTAAGTGTAAGAGTGTAAGTGTAAGAGTGTAAGTGTAAGAGTGTAAGTGTAAGAGTGTAAGTGTAAGAGTGTAAGTGTAAGAGTGTAAGTGTAAGAGTGTAAGTGTAAGAGTGTAAGTGTAAGAGTGTAAGTGTAAGAGTGTAAGTGTAAGAGTGTAAGTGTAAGAGTGTAAGTGTAAGTGTGTGTGTGTAAGTGTGTGTGTGTAAGTGTGTGTGTGTAAGTGTGTGTGTGTAAGTGTGTGTGTGTGTGTGTGTGTGTGTGTGTGTGTGTGTGTGTGTGTGTGTGTGTGTGTGTGTATGTGTGTGTGTGTGTGTGTGTGTGTAATTTCTTTCTTAAAAGTTACTTACTGTATCTACACGATGTACACATGTCTGTTTATAAATGCAATGACGTCATATCATAAATCATTATTCCTATTATCATAACATACATGTTCAAGTAATGACAATCAACATTGATATCAATATGATAATAGTAATGATATATACTGACCAGGAGAGGGGACAATGTGGAGGATAGAGTGTATGTTGAAGTGAATGTGTGATGGAAGAACGTATGTTGAGGTGAATGTGGAGGAAGATCGTATGTTGAAATGTGTGGAGGAGAAGTAAATGTTGAGGTGAATGTGTGGAGGAAGAGTGTATGTTGAGGTGAATGTGGAGGTAAAGCGTATGTTGAGGTGAATGTGGAGGAAAAGTGAATGTTCACGTGAATGTGTGGAGGAAGAGTGTATGTTGAGGTGAATGTGGAGGAAGATCGTATGTTAAAATGTGTGGAGGAGAAGTAAATGTTAAGGTGAATGTGTGGAGGAAGAGTGTATGTTGAGGTGAATATGTGGAGGAAAACATATGTTGAGGTGAATGTGGAGGTAAAGCGTATGTTGAGGTGAATGTGTGATGGAAGAGCGAATGTTGAGGTGAATATGTGGAGGAAGAGTGTATGTTGAGGTGAATATGTGGAGGAAGAGTGTATGTTGAGGTGAATATGTGGAGGAAGAGTGTATGTTGAGGTGAATATGTGGAGGAAGAGTGTATGTTGAGGTGAATGTGTGGAGGAAGAGTGAATGTTGAGGTGAATGTGTGGAAGTAAAGCGTATGTTGAGGTGAATGTGGAGGAAGAGTGTATGTTGAGGCGAATGTGGAGGAAGAGTGTATGTTGAGGTGAATGTGGAGGAAAAGTGAATGTTGTGGAGAATGTGTGGAGGAAGAGTGTATGTTGAGGTGAATGTGGAGGAAGATCGTATGTTGAGGTGAATGTGTTTGGGAAAACATATGTTGAGGTGAATGTGGAGGAAGAACGTATGTTGAGGTGAATGTGGAGGAAGATCGTATGTTGAGGTGAATGTGTTGAGGTGAATGTGTGGAGGAAGAGTGTATGTTGAGGTGAATGTGTTTAGGAAAGCATGTGTTGAGGTGAATGTGTTTAGGAAAGCATGTGTTGAGGTGAATGTGTTTAGGAAAGCGTATGTTGAGGTGAATTTGTGGAGGAAAAGTGAATGTTGAGGTGAATGTGGGGAAATACGAGAACTTGGCAGGGTTAGGAATGAGAGAATAAGAAGAATTAAAAAGTATTAGAGAAGTCCAGGAAAGATGGTTAAAATGGCTTGGTCATGGGAAGAGGAAAGAGGTGATACATGTCAGGAAATAACTGCAAGATAGGAGAGGGAGAAGGGAAAAGGAGAGAGGGAGAAGGGAAAAGGAAGAGAGGCAGACCAAGAAAATGGTGGAGAGCGGCCGAATAAAGATGCGTTTGAGCTAAAGAATAATAAAAAAAAATGTCTTTAATTATTGTAATCATCATTACCATTATCATCATTATAAATTCATCATTATTTTTGTTATTATTATTATTATCATCATCATCATCATCATCTAATATTATTATCATTATTATTGTCATTATCATCATGATTTCTTGTATTATCATTATGATCATTATAACTATCATATTAAAGATATTTCATTATTATTATAATTTTCATTATCATCTTTTATTCTATATTTATCATCATATGTAATAGTAGTGATAATGACATTGACACTATATATAATATACGTGTGTCTGTTTGTATGTCTATATGTGGCTGTGGAGTATTTGTATGTGTTCGTGTATGTGCGCATGCGTGTTTATGGGTATTTGAGTGTGACACACTTTTATGAAGTGTATTGCATGTAGAAGGTATTCTTGCCAGTGTTAAAGACAGCTGACTGTGTATAAATATACATGAGCGAACATAGTAATCAGCTAAAAAGGAGTCTGAATGTTAACAGTGCCTATATAAGATAGGTGGTAATCAAAAGCACTACTACTCACTTTTTAACTATTAATACACATACACACACATTCTCTCTCTCTCTCTCTCTCTCTCTCTCTCTCTCTCGCTGTGTGTGTGTATATATATATATATATATATATATATATATATATATATATATATATATATATATATATATATATATATATATATAAACACACACACACACACACACACACATGTATGTGTGTGTGTGTGTGTGTGTGTGTGTGTGTGTGCGTATGCGCTTTTGTGGGTGTGTATGTTCGTGTGAGTTTGTGAGTGGCCATTTGCATGTACGTATGCCCATGCACGCGTATTCATGTTATAATTGTCATAACAATTTTTTTATGGAGGCGACTCGGATAAAACATGGACATATATACAGCACATCCAAAGTCTTTGCTTGAGGAAGAACGCGCACACCAATTGGGACTCTCTCAGGCCTTAAGAAGGTTGATAAATACTGGAGTATGTCTTCCACGTCACTTGAAGTCTAATGACCCCTTTGTGTCTCGGCCTCAGGAAATGAGAGACTTTAATGGCTCTGCTCTCGTTAAACGTGATGTTTTGTCATCATTTTTTTTTTTTTTTTTGTAGTGGGTATTAATTCTATTGCCTTTGTTGTTGTTGTTGTTGTTTTTTCTGAAGGCTAATTTAATTGATGTGTCAACCCCCTTCACTTCATATCCAGTTTATCAGTGCCGTCATAGAATTAATGGAATTATGATTAGATTCAAATATAATGATTCTATATGTCAGTTTATAAAGTAAGTGAACCATTTTGTTATTAACTGTCAATTTTGATACCTCAGTAGGCTCAAGTATATATGTATATGTATATGTATATGTATATGTATATGTATATGTATATGTATATGTATATGTATATGTATATGTATATGTATATGTATATGTATATGTATATGTATATGTATATGTATATGTATATGTATATGTATATGTATATGTATATATAATGTATGTATGTATGTATACATGTATATATTTATTTATATATAAGTGTGCGTAAGTGTGTGTGTGTGTATGTGTGTGTGTGTGTGTGTGTGTGTGTGTGTGTGTGTGTGTGTGTGTGTGTGTGTGAGTGCGGGTGTGTGTGTGTGTGTGTAAATGTGTATACAAGTATATATACAAATATGTAG
>NW_027217221.1:10000-12029 GCF_042767895.1 Penaeus vannamei | reverse complement strand
ATATATATATATATATATATATATATATATATATGTATATATATATATATATATATATATATATATATATATATATATATATATATATATATATATTATATATATATGTATATATATATATAAAAATATGTAAATATATATATATATATATATATATATATATATATATATATATATATATACATATACATACATATATATATATATATATATATATATATATATATATATATATATATATATTATATATGTATATATATATATATACATATATATATATATATATATATATATATATATATATATATATATATATCTTGCCCTTCCCTTCGTTGTTCCTGTTGCAATCTATTCACCATGAATTCCACATATGTTTGTGTGTGTGTGTGTGTGCGCGCGCGCGCGCGTGTGTGTGTGTGTGTGTGTGTGTGTGTGTGTGTGTGTGTGTGTGTGTGTGTGTGTGTGTGTGTGTGTGTGCGTGCGTGCGTGTGTGTGTGTGTGTGTGTGTGTGTGTGTGTGTGTGTGTGTGTGTGTGTGTGTGTGTGTGTGTGTGCGTGACCCGATCAAGGGATGAGACGTAGAGGAGGTGCAGCGGACAGGTAAGGGTCGCGAGGGACGGCGTAGAGCGAACAGGTGTTGCTCTCCGTGTGGCGCCGGTCACTTGACGGCGGGTATTTCATAAGACAGTTCGATTAGCATACACACGCAGAGAGAAAGAAAGAGAAGGAGAGAGAGAAGGAGAGAGAGAGAGAGAGAGAGAGAGAGAGAGAGAGAGAAGAGAGAGAGAGAGAGAGAGAGAGAGAGAGAGAGAGAGAGAGAGAGAGAGAGAGAGAGAGAGAGAGAGAGAGAGAGAGAGAGAGAGAGAGAGAGGGAGAGAGAGAGAGGGAGAGAGGGAGACAGAGAGAGAGAGAGAGGGAGGGAGAGGGGGGGGGAGGAAGAGAGAAATTATTCCCCTTGGTCTTTGTCGGGAATGCCAGGCCTGTGTGAAATCAACTTTTGATATGCCTTTAGAAGATGGTTTTGGAATGTGTTTATGTTAGTAAGAGAGAGAGAGAGAGAAACAGAGAGAGGGGGGAGGGAGAGAGAGAAAGAGAGAGAAAGAGAGAGATAGGGAGAAAGAGAGAGGAAGAGGGAAATTATTCCCCTAGGTCCTCGTCGGAAAGTCAGGCTGTGGAAATCAACTTTCGACATGTATTTAGAAGGTTTTTGATCGCGTATGTCTGAATGAGTATGTGGGTGAGAGATAGATAGATAGATAGAGAGAGAGAGAAAGAGAGACAGGCAGACAGACATACAAAAAATGCAAAAAGACAGACAGCCAAAATCACACCCTTAAACAAACAGGGAAGCATGCACGCAGCGTAATAAAAAAGCAAAAACAAAAACGAACGCAAGTTTAATGATTCACATACTTTATACTCCACAGTGTTGCCAACAAGCTGACTTGCTAGCGACCCCCTCCCCTTCCCTCCCTCCCCCCCACTATCTGACAGACCATAAACCAACGACCTTTACTGTAATAGAATCATAAACAATCCTATTTCCAAAAGTAATTTCTCTTTAGATGCAAAATCCTATTCAAAATATAGGATTTCTTACCGTAATTTCAGTAACATTTTGTGTTTCGTAGTTCACTATCCTTGGACAAATATTCCTGCAAACACAATAGTTATATCAGGATGAGGAAGGTTGCTGGGGAAGTATTAGCCGTGTAAGTGGGACTCGATAAACTATAGGTAAGTTTGGTAAACATTGAAGCACTGGTGGTTGTGTGTCTATACCTCTTCGCCATTGTTGTTATCATTGTTTTTATTATTGCAGGTTCTTGGTGAAACAAATCATCAATATCACCCTCAATTTGATCTATTGTTTTATCAACATCAATTTCAGATTTACTGTTTACAAGACTGCTGTTAGCGTAATTATCATTTACATCATTGTTATTATAAGCATTATCATTACAATCATTATCATTATTGCTTTTATTATTATTATCATTATTATTATAATTAGTAGTAGTATTAATTCT
>NW_027217221.1:0-2500 GCF_042767895.1 Penaeus vannamei | reverse complement strand
GTAGATAAATTACTGATCGTTCTTTTCCTTTAAATGATATATTTTAGACCGTAATAATTTTATGATATAGATTTATTCTGTAATACTATTATATAATGCTTTGACCATGTATCAAATGTACTACAGCTTGCCATCGCCTGTGCAGTTAGCCAGGGTGGTAAATAAAGGACTAAACTAAACTAAAAAACACTTGAATGTATGTGAATATATGTAACACTGTAATCACGATTGCCCATGCCTGAGCAGTTAGCAAGGGTGGTAAATAAACTTAACTTATAAACACTGAACAGGTCCTACAAAGCATTAACAATAACACCTTAATGTCTGAGGTCTGGGAAAAAATAAATCGACTTTCAGGCAAACTGACTAATACTCCACAATTTCACAGTCCTCTTGCACAGGCAGATATGCTCCTTAGTCAATAGGCTGAAGCGACCAAATTGAGCACACTTCCCACATATATTCAGAATCATGTAAGACAGTCTGGAACTGCACAGAAATTTGCTATAGAGATTAGAAGTTCTTATTTCGACATTTCAGACTTTGCTGAGAGTGGTGAGTAGGAACTGAACGATGCACTATGCAAAGGCAAGACGTCTGCCCCAGGTGAAGGTGGAATAACCTATAGTGTCCTTCGCCTTATAGCCCAGGGTACCTGGTAATTCCCTCTTACACCTGTACAAGTTAAGCTTGTCACAAGGTATTCTGCCTGACGCGCAGTCTAATCATCCCTATACCGAAAACAAACTGATAAATACCGCCCAATTTCACTAACCTCATAAAATTAGTCCTAGAAAGGCTAATTTTAAACAGACAAGACACATTATCTCACGGATTTCTACCGGGACGTGGCACACAACATTGCTTTGAATAGTATTTTTCAATCTCTGATCCAGGGAAGCACACTGTTTTTCTTGACCTCGGTTCTAGAGTAGTATTTCGTGACTCTCAAAGCGCTTTTCAGACACGAAGTTCTTTAAAAACAGATGGCGATGAGGAAATTGTGAACTGCATCAAGCGTAACGTAACTTATGCAAGAGATCGCAACTTCAACATTCAATTTGTATGGATACCATCTCATGTCGGTGTACGCAAGCACGACCACGTAGACAAATTGGCGAAAGAGGATTGCAGAAAAGGCAATATAAATATAAATCTTGGGATGCCTCTTACTTGGGTTGCACGCATATTGAAAAGTTCTCATAAGGAAGAACTGATACATCTGACGTGTTCACAAAGGCCTGAAAACCGTAGCATAAGGCACTACGATCAGCATAGAGATAGTAAGCACCGAAGTAAAACCAGATAATGTGACGTGGTTGTTGCCAGAATACTTTTAGATTATAGAATGTACTGGCAACTGCAAGGTGCAAGAAATTGAAGTGATGAATCTAGATGTACTGTGTAATGAGGAAAATAAGCGAGCACTATATCTCTAAGTAGTTAATTTATTGCATTTGATTCACTGGAAGATAAACTCATGATATATCCTAAATTTACCATGTAAAATTATTGTAATCATATAACACTGTTATGAAAATACAGACATAGGTATGTCAACTTAAATAATATTCCTTTGCGTGATGTAGAACATATCTTTCCATTTTACCATGCATAATTACAGTAATCAGAGAATACTGTACTGTGACACTCTGTAATCACGGGTGCCCACGCCTGAGCAAATAGCCAGTGTGGTAAATAAACTGACTTGACATGGAAACCGAAAACTCAAAAAAAGGAAGAAAAAAAGGTTTTTAGAGAAACGATAAAAAGAATTAATGAATCTCTCCCATTACGCATGACCTTCATGTTTTCATTATATGCATGTAAAGAAAACAACCTCCACGACTCAAAAGTCAACCACATTTCAACAACTTTAAATCCCTGTCAGAAGGTGAACAAAAGCCTTTCCAATAAAACATGGTTATGACTTATTTAACTGATGAATTTCCAATAACAGCTGAGAGTCCTATCGTCTTATCAAAGTTAAAAGCATTGTCTCTTATAAATAATTCATTTATTAACTATACTGGAAAAAAAGAACGACTTTTTCTTTCCCTTCGTGTCAGTCACGAAGAAGGAAAAAATCAAATAAATACTTAAAAAACGAAAAAACAAACAAACAAAAAAAGTAAGACAAGGAGAGGTACTAAATTTTGAAGTCGTACTCTGATGAATATTTTCTCAGTGCTGATCTATTTCTCAATACTGCCTTTCAATTTGTGATATGATGATCGTGTATCTCCCTTCCCTGAATTTAGATGAAAATACGGGATAAATAGGTATCCACATAGTATCTATGTATATGCTGATATACATAGATATGTATATACATGTAACTATGTATGTATGTATCTGTCTATCTATTTATCTAACTAATATTCTCTCTATCTATTCATCTCTCTCTCTCTCTCTCTCTCTCTCTCTCTCTCTCTCTACATATATATATATATATATATATATATATATATATATATATATATATATATATATATAATAT
>NW_027217219.1:0-5000 GCF_042767895.1 Penaeus vannamei | reverse complement strand
ACCACATAAAACACTAACGACAAATCTCTTCACCCTCTGATCATTTGTCCCTGATGGTCGAATATCCTATCTAGAAACGCCCATGAAGCGCCCATAAGGCCATAATCATTATCTGCTGACGCAACATCCGCTCTGGCGCCTCTCCCCCCCCCCCCCCCGACCCCATACCACCCATCCCTCGCCCCTTCGTCCGCGCCAGTCCGGGGTCATGACCTGTATTGGGAGGCGACAGAGGTCATTTCCTTATCCTCCTGACATGTTCAGTTCTTCAAATGGCACTCTGACAATCCTTTCATTTATTTCATTTCTTCTCTCCAATTTTATCTATATACTCTTTTTCTTCTTTTTTTTTAACTATTCTTTCAGTATTCTTAGAAATATTTAGCACTGTATCTTCTTTTTCTGGTGGGGGTGGGGGGGGGGGGGTATTTGGCACCATGCCATCCCATCCTTTGCAGTTCCCAACTATATATTTTATATCCAACTCTTTATAATTACCCAGCATTTTAACCTCTTTACAATGACGCTGTATTCTTACCACGGAAATGACACTGTATTTTTACCTCTTCAAAAATGACACTGTATTTCCACCTTATTAAAATGACACTGTATCTTCACCTCTTTAAAATGACACCTTTTTGCCTCTTAAAAAATGACACTGTATTTTTTACCTCTTTAAAATGACACTATTTTTTACCTCTTTAAAATGACACTGCATTTTCACCTCTTAAAAAAATGACACTGTATTTTCACCTCTTTAAAATGACACCTTATTTTTGACCTCTTTAAAATGACACCTTATTTTCACCTCTTTAAAATATCACTTTACTCCCATCCTCTTCCCATATCCTTACATCCTCTCGACCACTCTTCCTAAAACCTCTTTCTCACAGCCTAGAAACAGCTGGTTTTCCTACCTAACCCTTCTACTCTCACAGAAAAGACAAACAGACAGGCCGGGGGTAAAAAAAACGGACACTTTCCGTTCTCACAGATTGGATGAAGCCTTTCTCATCTTTTTTGTTGTTGTTGTTTTCTTTCTTTCTTTCTTTTTTCTTACTAAACTTACAGGACAAAGACTAGGGCATTGCTCTTTCGTAACTATGGTGGTCTCTTAGCCTCTTTCTTTCTCTCTCTTTCTCTCTCTCTCTCTCTCTCTCTCTCTCTCTCTCTCTCTCTCTCTCTCTCTCTCTCTCTCTCTCTCTCTCTCTCTCTCTCTCTCTCTCTCTCTCACACACACACACACACACACACACACACACACACACACACACACACACACACACACACACACACACACACACACACACACACATAAACAAACACACGTAAACACACACAAACACATAAACAAACACACACACACACACACACACACACACACACACATATTCTCCCACTTCAACCCTAATCTCTAAAAATGGCATTTTAGCAACGCTATAACAATTTCCAGAAAGAGTAACAGCAAACAACGACCAACAAAAACAAAACAAAAAAACAAAACAAAAAAATGTGAAACTTTTTTCCAACCTCAGTGAAACACTTCGGAGCTCTTTCTCCTCTCTCAAAAAGCTCCTTCTGTTGTCCGGATAATTGCTGTTTATCTCGTACTAAAGACCGGAGGGAAAACAAAACAAAAGCTTGTTTGTTTATATCTCGCGTGTGCGTGTATTCACACATGCACGCCTGTGTGAGTAAACGCAGCCATCCTATATTTTCTACTCTCGCTCTCTCGTTCTCTCGTTTTTTTTCTCTCTCACTCTATCTTCTATCCATTCTTTCTCTCTCTCTCTCTCTCTCTCTCTCTCTCTCTCTCTCTCTCTCTCTCTCTCTCTCTCTCTCTCTCTCTCTCTCTATAACAACAACAACAACAACAACAACTTTCTTTCTCTCTCTCTCTCTCTCTCTCTCTCTCTCTCTCTCTCTCTCTCTCTCTCTCTCTCTTTCTCTCTCTCTCTCCTTATTATCATCATCATTTTCATCATCAACATCATTATCATCACATCATCATCATCATCATTTCATCCTCTCCCTCTCCCCCTCCTTCACCTTCTCACCCTCCCTCACACCCTCTTCCTCTACTTCTTCTCTCTCCTCTTTCCTCATCTCCCCCTCTCTCTCTCTCCCTCTCCCTCTCCCTCTCCCCCTCCCTCTTCCTCTCTCTCTCTCTCTCTCTCCTCTCTCTCTCTCTCTCCTCTCTCTCTCTCTCTCCTCTCTCTCTCTCTCTCCCTCTCTCTCTCTCTCTCTCCCTCTGTATCTCACACACACGCATCTGCACTGCGCTTATGCAACTGTAAACACAAGCATCAGGCAAGCTTCTCCTAAAAATGCGGTGTGACGTCATAGAAGGGAGAAGAGAGAGGAGAAGGGCAAGCAAGAGCCATGGTATATGGAGAGAAAGAGAGAGAGAGAGGGAGAGAAAGGCAGAGAGGGGATGGGGGAAGGGAGGGAGAGAGGGAGGGAGAGAGGGAGGGAGAGAGGGAGGGAGAAGGAGAGGAGAGGGAGAGGAGAGGCAGAGGGAGAGGGAGAGGGAGAGGGAGAGAGAGAAGGAAAAGAGAGAGAGAGAGAGAGAGAGAGAGAGAGAGAGAGAGAGAGAGAGAGAGACAGAGAGAGAGAGAGAGAGAGAGAGAGAGAGAGAGAGAGAGAGAGAGAGAGAGAGAAAGAGAGAAAGAGAGAAAGAGAGAAAGAGGGAGATAGGGATGGAGGGAGAGGGACAGGGAGAGAGGGGGAGGTAGGGAGAGGGGGAGGGAGAGAGAGGAAGAGAGAAAGAGAAACAAAGAGATACACATAGAAAGAAAGACAGAGAAGGAGAACAGAAACAAACAAAACATACATACACACAAACAGAGAGAAACGAAAAAAAAATTCACACACACAACAAAAGATCGATTTACAAACAAAAGAGAGAGAGAGAGAATAAAAAGAAAAATGCCAAATGGAAGGAAAACTAGGGGATAAACCTCGAGAGCTGTAGCTAACATTGAACCGGCCGGCAAAAGCGAACAGAATCAAATAAGCATGTGACAGGGAACATCCGCAAGAGGAGGAGAGTGGAGAGGAGAGAGGGGGGGAGGGAGGGAGGGAGGGAAGGGAGGGAGGGAGAGGAGGGAGGGAGAGGGAGGGAGGGAGGGAGGGAGGGAGGGAGGAGGGGAGGGGGGAGGGGAGGGAGAGAGAGAGGAGAGGGAGAGGGAGAGGGAGAGGGAGAGGGAGGAGGGAGAGGGAGAGGGAGAGAGAGAGAGAGAGAGAGAGAGAGAGAGAGAGAGAGAAGAGAGAGAGAGAGACAGAGACAGAGACAGAGACAGAGAAGCAGAGACAGAGACAGAGACAGAGATAGAGACAGGCAGAGACAGAGAGTGACAGAGGCAGAGGCAGAGACAGAGAGAGAATGAGACAGACAGAGACAGAGACAAAGAAATACACACAAAGACAGAGAAAACGCGTCAAACAAACAAAAAAACAAACCACGAAACAAAAAGAAAACAAGAACAACAAAATACGAAAACAACCCCCTGTAATACAACAAACGAAATCCCACTACAAGCGAAAGGAAGAGAAAGAGGAAAGGGGGAACGAAAGAGGGAAGAGAAGGGGAACGAAGATAAATAAAAATGCATAGGAAAAGGACAAAAGATTTACGTGATGCCGAGAGACAGCCGTGGAGGGGAGAGCCTGGTGAGGACAGGGCAAGATGGGCGTGAAGCAAGGGCGGATAAAGATGTATTTCGTGCTTTAGATTGGGTGGGTACGTGGGTGTGGGTATGTGGGTAGATGTGGGTATGTGGGTGGGCGTGTGGGTGGAGTTGGGTACGTGGGTAGATGTGGGTATGTGGGTGGGCGTGTGGGTGGAGTTGGGTACGTGGGTAGATGTGAGTGGGCGTGGGTATGTGGGTGGGTGGCGTGTGGGTGGAGTTGGCACATGGGTGTGTGCATGTGGTGTAGATGGGTGGGGTGGTACGTGGGCGTGTGGGTGCAGTTGGGTACGTGGGTAGGTGTGGATGGGTGTTTATGTGGGCGTGGGTATGTGGGTGGGCGCGTGGGTGCAGTTGGGTACGTGGGTAGGAATGGGTGGGTGTTTATGTGGGTGTGGGTATGTGGGTGGGCGTGTGGGTGGAGTTGGGTACGTGGGTGTGAGTACGTGGGTAGATGTGGGTGGGTGTTTGTGTGGGCGTGGGTATGTGGAAGGGCGTGTGGGTGGAACTGGGGACGTGGGTACATGTGGGTGGGGGTTTGGGTGTACGTGGGTGACGGTATGTGGGTAGGTGTGGGTGGGTGTTTGTGTGAGTGTGGGTACGTTGGTATATGGGTGAATGTTCGTGGGTGTTTGTGTGGGTTCGAGCGGGTAGGTGTGGATATGTGCGGATATGTAGGTAGGTGTGGGTGGGGATAGGTGCAAGTGTGTGTGTATGTGTGTGTGTGTGTGTGTGTGTGTGTGTGTGTGTGTGTGTGTGTGTGTGTGTGTGTGTGTGTGTGTGTGTGTGTGTGTGTGTGTGGGTGTGTGTGTGGGTGTGTGTGTGTGTGTGTGTGTGTGTGTGTGTGTGTGTGTGTGTGTGTGTGTGTGTGTGTGTGTGTGTGTGTGTGTGTTTGTGTGTGTGCGTGCGTGCGTGCGTGCGAGTGCGTGCGTGCGTGCGTGCGTGTGCGTGTATATACACAGATATACACAATAAACTCCTCTGCATCTACACAGAAAAAAATCATTTAAAAAAGGACCCATAAACAAAAACTCCAAAATGGAACCAAAATTCTACCAATTGCGAAAATACTCCCCCCCCTACCACCACCACCCACCCACCCCACCCCGCCCATACGCCCATGGACACGAAGCCAGACAAGGGGCAGGCGGAACAGGGAGGGCGGCACCTAAAATAGCTTTACTGTTGATTCATAAATGGAAATTAATAGCCCAGCTTCATTTTTGTCACTTTTATTAGTATCATTACCATCAATATCATTGATAGTAATATTAAAATAATTATCATGATCATTATCATTGTAATTATCTT
>NW_027217217.1:5000-12014 GCF_042767895.1 Penaeus vannamei | reverse complement strand
TTAACGTCAAAATATTTTCGGAAGTCGGAATGTCAGTCTGAAATGTAAAGTATTGACATTTCATTCAACGTCAACGTCAGATTTAAAGCCGGTCCGTTTCGTGTTCTGATGGAAAGTATACAAGGAGCTGCAATTTCGTGGGACTAAAGAGGCGCCTTCCTCATAAGCAACTAAAGATCTTGAGAGACTGCCGGTCACTGAGGAGTGATAAGGCCAGCTATCATTCTGGTAAGAGTCTAATTTTCTAAACTTGCTTGTTCATCATGGGATGAAATGTGAACATATGATTTAGATATTTATTGTGATGTTTCTTTTGTATTAAAGATTGCATATTGCTGCCTCGCAACAACCATTTCATATGGTTGTTCTACAAATGCAACTTGGACCAATAAATGAGTCCTAGAAAACCTGGGGCGGTATTTAGCAAAATACTAAGTATTTAACTGAGCGTTACACTCAAATCCCAACCTACAGCACTCCGCTCAGTGAAGTACTCAAGTGATATTTATGAAAAGTCTGAGTGCTCCGCTGAGCGAAGTATTTCCCTCACTTAGGCGGGTCCCTTGAGTGTAGGTAAGATATTTTATTTAACCTACTTTCAAGCAAATTATGTTTTACTGTAAAACAAAATATCTTTCATGTCAGTATAAAATAATTACACATTTTTAAAACGTCATATACATAAAAAAATGAATATATTGCGGTATATATTAACCGACGTTTAAAATCCGCGTCCGATTGCTTCGTGTTTCTTTCGAAGCTGCCGCCGAAAATTTCGAAATGGAATAAAACTTCACTTTAAGCCCCAAGCTGAAGAGGACTACTAATTATACTAAAGATGAGGAGTTGAGCCTCGGAACTAACAGAGGTGAAAGAGATAATAAAGGGAAATGTGGGCCTAACCTTACAATACAAGACAAGCGCAAGGTTTGGGAGTGGATTCACGCCCGCCACAGTATCACTAGCACTTTTATTTCTGAAGAGATAGCAGGTATTTGATTTGTGCGAGGGCTTGTTTGACCTCTGATCATGTCGGTCACATATATTGATCCTTCTCGATCTAATCTAAACCGTTTCTTCAACTCGTGATCGATATAACTGTTCAGCACATCTTTGCATCTTTTTTTTTTTTTTTTTTTTTTTATCCGGAACTGCCTCATACTTGGTAGCTTCATTCGCTGTTGTGCTGCTTCTAGTGCTGTTGCGTGGACTTAAGTGCGGCACGATGTGCTGAGTGTCCTCCCGTAGGACACTTAGCCACATCGTCCAGTTGAGTGCACTTAGGGACGCTGAGTAGTTTGATAAATAAGACAAGTAATCTACTCAAAGTTGAGTGCATCCATGAAATTTCGTTCTAATACTAAAGGATACTCATTATTTTGATAAATACCGCCCCTGGCTTTGATTATCCTGCAGCCTACCGAGTTTATGGCCAAGATATATGTATGTATGTATGCACACACACAAACACACACACACACATACACACACGCCCATGGACGGTAGCTAGCGCCTGGTTGCACGTTTTTTTGTTGGGAAAGTAGAGGGGATCGAGCGACTTTTGTAATCTCTTGCAACGGCGGCGAGGGATCGAACCCCGATGGGAAGGGGTTAAATTTCATGATATAAATGCGGCCAGTGCATTATTCCATCTTTCATATATATATATATATATATATATATATATATATATATATATAAAGAAAAAAAACAATCACAAACAAGATATATTGAAATGGGGGAAACAGTTTGGGAACGTCTTCGATTTGATATTCGGTCTGGGGGGGGAAAGGGGTAAGGATAAGCAGTATAAGAAAAAGAGAAAGAAAAGGCACCCTGGGAAACATTGGACAGGTGAGGGCGGGAGAATGGAACAAAGGGAGCAGGTAAGGTCGAAGGATCAGGCGATCTGTGTGAAGGATGGCGGGCTTATGGAAGAAGGCGGGGGATATGGGAAGCGATGATGCTGTCGGTAGGAGAAAACCGCTGTTCAGGTTTAAATTGAGTAGCAGTTTGATCAGGGGAGATTCCACCAGTCTGCGGGCAGGGCATCAACGGGGAAAGCGGGGCGTGCTTTCCGATCCATCTGATGGCTGGTGTCCCACTGATGGCAGAAGAGGGCGTTGTTGCTATGTCCCCTGGATAAAGGTATTTATGTTGAGACAGACGCTTAGTGAAACTGGCGCCTGTTTCACCAAAATACCGCTTTTCACGGAAGCCCCGGAAAAAAAGGTGCCCACCTTCGAAGGGAGGGGGACCCAGGGCCGGTATCCACGGAAGTTCTCCACATCTGCACGGGTTCTCGAGACAGCGAAGGATCGTTCTGGGGAGACTGTCCTAAAATATTCTAACTGCCAAAATTTGTTTTAACTTTTTCTAAATTTAAGACAGGGTCTTAGGAAGGGGGCAAGAGTGATTCCCCCTTTTTTAGAAACAATAAAAAAAAAATCCAGACATTTACTGGTCCATTCCCCCCTGCCATGCATCAGCAAGGTAATTTAAAGGATCATTGCTGGACAGCTCAAGAACACCTTGAAAACCAAATTTTATTTTATCAGACAGTTTGTCTTTCGATCCTCCCGATCAATTGCGACCCACAGTTTAAACTTTGATGGGATGCTCTGGATGCGTCACAATTATTGGAAATTACCCTCGACATCGCCGGAGCCTTCGATGAGTTGGGCATGGTGGTCTCCTTTCTAAACTCGAACGAGAAGCATGAGAATCTCGCGGCTCTTTGGTGATTACCCCACTGGAAGAGCCAAGAAGTTATCGGTGGTCAGTAATCCAAGAAGTATCCGATGAGGCATCGGTACCATAGGGATCTGCCCTTGGGCCCCAAACCTATTTAACCTATCTACATGGATGGTATGTTCAGAGAACATTTCGAAATCTCAGTGTATGCTGATGACTGAACCATTTCTGTTTCATACCAGCATGAGGATCATGGCACTGTAGCAATGGATATGAATTCAAAGTTACAAGCAATCTACCACCGAGGATCAAATGAAATAAGATTTGCCGCCAACAAGATCCAGGCTGATCAGACGTTATGAAGGAATGATCTCAATAAACAACACCGCCTTCCCACTGGGGACTTTATTTAATCCTTGGTGGGGCATAAAACAGCTCAGATCTGTAAAACAGCCAATAGGTGACAGCTCTCTGACATATAGCCCACCTCCTGAATCCTCAAGGAATTCTCGCACTGTAGAACCCCCAATCGACCACATCTGAATATGCCTGTTGGCCTGGTCTTCATCCCCCACCAATCTCAACAGGCGGGAAAAAAGAAAATGGGCTCTCAGGCTTATCCGGGAAGCCAACAATCCTTGTCACATTGACTTGCTGGAACATCGTCGCGACGGGGGGGTTGACCCCGGTGCAACAGGTGCCTCATCTATCCAGCTTCCATCTCCCCCCACCCCCCAGAGAGTACGGGGACGGTACACCTAATGGGAAACGGAAAGCTCCGAAGAGCAGCACTTTTGGGAATAAATTAAATCCACCACCTATGTCATCAAAATGACCAAGAAGAAAGGAAGACAGCGGCGCCCCGAGGCGGTCGAGCCAGAACATCTTACAGACATCGACAAAAAGGCAACACCATATATAACATTATGGATTAATTCCATTTTGTTATCTGTATTAATTTGAGATTAATTGTTTATCATCATGACTGGCCAGTGCCCCGGGGACCAATAACCCAAACCTCCCCCCCCCTTCCCCCCTAAAATTTCCCCCCATCAACTCGCTAACTCTTTCCCACCCCCAAACAATAGCCAATGGCAATAACTTACGAAAAGTCAGATCCACTGAAGCCGGGGACAGTGCAGATACATTTGTCCCATTATTGTATGTGACGTGGCAACATTGTTCTTGGCCACGTGACCTAGCAGAATTGTTGACCAAATTTCCCCCGGAAATCTCGGTCTCTCGGCACTGGTCAAGCACAGAACAGACGTGTGCTCTCCCCCCCCCCCTTTTGTAACTCCAGAAAATAAAACCCTAAAAAATTCAAGCTTGGTGTTCCTTTTCCTGCTGACTACAAGGACCTTCCCTAGTACTCGAAAACATACACATAAACAGTGAGTTTTTAATGTTACACTCTCTCTTTTCTCTTACAGTCTCTCACCAGCCTCACCCTCTTTCTAGTTTTATTTTTTTTTCTTCCAACTTGGGAAAGGTCCCGATGTAGAGAATATTTCTATCATCGGGCGGGGTTTTTTAATCATTATTATTATTATTATTATTACTATTATCATTATTATTTTATTATTATCATTGTTAGTATTATCATTATTTTTTTATTATTGTTATTACTGTTGTTATTATCAGCTCTCTTATTATCATTATTATTATCATTGCTATTATTATTATTACTATTAGCACGCTCGGGGCGAGCCCCCCCCCCTCCACCACTCCCCCTTTAAACCCCGACTAATCTCACACCCATGATGAACTGCATAACAAAGCAACTGCCCCAAATTTGCAATTTGTGGGCAATAACATAGATGGCGAAAACTATTTTTCTTTTTTTTTAATATAGATTATTATTTTTATCATTATTATATATGCTCATTTATGTAGTGTGCACTTGTTGAAATCCTTTGTGTAGTTTCAGTTTAAACCCCCTACCTGTCCTTCTTTTGAACATAGCTTATCTAATTTTTTTGTAAAAATTATTGTGTATGGCACCTACCTTCAAATAGATGACAGACTCTAGAGACAGCTCATACTTACAAAAAGGACTAAGGGAAACTGACCATGAATTCTATTAGCATGAAAAAAACAACTAATATAAAAAAAACAAAAACCCCTGGGTCACTGATTACCTATGATCCAATTCGAGCTGTTTTTTTTAAAAAAACAATACTTTTTTTTTTTTTTTTTATACTGTTATGGTTTGTGTTCGAGCTTAACATAACTACCTAGGTAGGCGGGACACCTCTGTGGCTGCAGTGACTGGGGCAGTCCACTAGTTATCCATTACCATTATCAATGTCTTTAATTTGAATTGATCAGAGCAATTAAATTAGATACAGTTTTTAGTAAATTTTGTAGGCCGCTGTCCAATTAAAAAAAAAAAAAAAGTAGCAGTCCAGGGGATGGTGTAAATGACGTCCTAGGGGCACAACGACTAGGCTGATTTGCAGTGAAAACTTCTCAGTTAGATGCCTGAGTCGTCATCCCTTCCTTTTACCCATAGATTTTAAGCCATTGCAATGCTCTACAGTTCACAGCCCGAAAAGAAAAAAAAGATTTATATTTTTTTTCCAAAAACAATGATATTGTTTGGTTTCCCAGGGACTGATCATTTGGGCCTGGGGCGTGCAATGGTTCATTTTAAGAAAACTTTAAGTCTTAATTTAAATTTAATAATGAACAAGGGCGACACGAATGAATGAATCTGGGATCGATCCACCAAGCCATACCATTCTTCCACCAACACTACTTGATAAATATTTGATTTTTTTTTTTTTTAGAAAGACAAACACAAATAATCTGCCTTTTTTTTTTTTTCTCTCTCCCTCTGTCTCTTTTTTTCTTTTTTCCCCCCTTTTTCCCCTCTCTTTCTCTTTTTCCTGCTTTCTCCCCACAGTCAATGCTTTTCATGGGCACTGCTTTCTCATGGGCACGCTCCCCCCCAATGCAGCCAGGGTGTGCCACTTACACATGAGCTTCCTAATTTTTTGATCCATGTAAATTTTTGTGAATACCTCTCAGTACCATCGAGCGCGTCATTTCAGATCAGCTTAAAATTATGTGATTGGCTGGAAACAGAGAAACAGAGAGAAATAATTGGAGAGAAAGCAGCAATTTGCCACCTTGTCTCATAAATCATAATTATCCCTTTCTTTCTTTTTGTTTTCACTACACGAAAAGTGAGCACCTGTGTATAAGACTCCCCTGTCGTTCATAGCTTCCATAAGACTTCTGCAGTGCCTCCTCATGGTCACCCTGGAAACTAGGCACCCTGGGTTTAGACTGAATTGCGAGGCTCTTGGGCAGCAGGATGCCCTAGATTTACAGATTTGTTGCCTACTGGTGTGTGGATACGTCCTGGCTTCATACAAACTCCTGTCCCCTTACCCCTTAGAGGCAATAGGTGGTTGTGGAGAGGCAGGTCTTCTCAGTCCACCTCCCCTGAAATCCCCGGGTCTGGCAGTGACTTGCATAGTTGTTAGGGGGGGAAACATCTTTCCCACTCAACACTAAGGCAGGCTGTGGGTCCCTATGGGTTGGCGGCCATTGGGACTGGGAATGGAAGCAGGGGTTACCGTCCCATTCGTCCCAATGGCAGCCAATCGGGCATGAAGCTTATGGAGGAAAGACCAGGGACCCCCACAGGTGGATTATGGGACCTGTGCCAGCCACCTCTCACTTTGTAGGGATTTCGGGGGGGGGCAGAGATGGTGCCCAATCAGAGTGATTGCCCTAAGCTTAACCTCAGGCAGGAAGTCAGGGTGGAGACTTGGAATGTCCGTTCTTTGGGACAGGATAATCAGATGCCACTACTGTAAAAGGAATTGATCCTGCTGAGAAATGAGGTGGCTGCTCTCTCAGAAATGAGAAGACCTAGCAGCACTTCATATCTCCTTTTTCTGTGTACGCACCTACCGATTTTTGTTAATCGACGTGAAAGAGATGATCTGCACTAAACTTCTTCTATGTCAGACATTTGTCCTTGTCAAGACATTTGTATTGTTAGGGGGTTTTGCAACCCCAAAAGCTGACTATGAAATGTCAGTCAGTCTCCATAGTTCGGGAGCTGGTGCCAACGCGAGAATAGGCTCCTTGTACTGACCATAGATTAGTTGTGGCTACCCTCCAAGTCCACTTCAAAACTCCCTGTTGGTCCAATAACCACCTATGGTGTTTAATCTGTACAGGTTGAGGGAGGGAGAATGTGCCTGGGGTTTGCTGACGTATTTTCTGGTTGTTTCACAATGCAAAAAAGGCCTGACTACCCTGTAGTTCTGTGGGACACCTTCAAGCATGAAATGCTAAATT
>NW_027217212.1:10000-12010 GCF_042767895.1 Penaeus vannamei | reverse complement strand
AGGTGGTCGTCACGATGAGGTAATTGGTAATACATCATCACTAATAACTTATTAATAATAGGTCGTTCTTAATCATGAAGCCATTTCTAATAGGCCAGTCAGAGGTCGTCACAATTAGGCGATTTAACAAATAGTCTATTATCACTATTACTATGAGTGTTATCATTATAATCAATCTGGTTATCGTTGTTAATACCATTAGTATTATGTCGTCATTAGCATTATTAGCATTATTATTACATGAAAGAGTAGGAAGAGAAAGAAGATGAAAGAGAAGAAGGAAGAGGAGATGAAAAAAGAAGAGGTGCAAGAAAAGGAGGAGAGGGATATAATTGAAAAAAAGAAGGAACAGAGACAAAAAATATAGAAGAAAAGGGAATAAAGCAAACCATAAACTGACAAGGAACATGAATGAATAACAGGAAGATGGAATAAAAAAAGCAAAGAAAGAAAACATGGACAAATGAAAACAAACAAAACAAAAGATGCAAAATTACTGACGCTAAAAAATTGTTTAAAGGTGATAAAGATGGATAAGGGGAAGGGTGGGGATGGGGGAGAGGGGTGGGGGGGTGCAAATTAGTTTACGATAAAGTAATGAAAAGTGCATGAACCAATTCGTATTAATGACCCTACTGAATGCACATTATGAATGTATAGATCATCAATTAAGATAAGCTTCTGTAAGGTATGAGTGTATCAGTATGAGTGTATTTGCGAATATTAAAGGCTATTTTAGTCCACAAAAAGATAAATATAAGCATGTGTGAAGGTAGAACGTAAAAGTATAAGTCAACAACCTCATGGAAACGCATAAGCTAAGTCATGAGGTGTTACAAGTCCGACAACATTGGTAAATGACATAACACGAGTTGGACATGAATAATGATGTTGATACTGGTAATAAAGTTGATAAAACAAGTATGCTAATTATGTCCGATAAAAGATTACGATCACAGCGAGAAAGGGTTGGAGTTGATGTTATAATCAATTGGAATCTAATTAATGGTGGTTTATGTGTTTGCGATAATGGAAGACGGAGAGGGAGAGGGTGAAGGAGAGGGGAAAGGGAAGAGGGGAGAAGAAAAGGGAAGAGGGGACATAGAGAAGACGATGAAGAGGTGAGAACGAAAGGGGGATTAGCAGTGTGAATGAAGACAGACTAGTAAAGTGACAGGCAGACTGGTTGATAGAATAAAAACAGACACTGACAGACAGGAGGAGAAATGGACGTACAAAAGGAGAGAGAAACAAGAGAGACGCGAAGAAACTAACAGACGGACATACGGAGAGACAGACAGAGTGACAGAGAGACAGACAGAGACACAGTCAGACAAGGAGACAGGCCGACTGGCAATTGAAAATAGGAAACAAGGGAAAAGAGACAAAAAAGAAAAAAAAAAACAGACAGACGAAGGCAGACAGGAGGTAGACAGAGAGAGAGCGATAGAGGCATAGAGAGGCAGATAGACAGGTGGTACAGTAGAGAGGCAAACAGACGGAGGTTTACAGACAAATACAAGGACAGAGATACAAACAGACAAGAAGACAGACAGCTAGACAGAGACAGAGAGACAAAGCGAGAGAAAGAGAAGACAGACAAACTGAGATGACAGAAAACATGCGTACATACAAGCAAATAAACAGACAGAGCAAGTGGCGTACATACAGACATACACACACATAAACCAGAAGATTGTGAATAGAGAGAGAAAAGCATGAGAAAAATAAACAAGAGAGAGAGAGTGAGAGATAGATAGATAGATAGATAGATAGATAGAGAGAGAGAGAGAGAGAGAGAGAGAGAGAGAGAGAGAGAGAGAGAGAGATAAATAGATAGATAGATAGATAGATAGATAGATAGATAAGATAGATAGAGAGAGAGAGAGAGAGAGAGAGAGAATACAAGATAGAGGCACTTGCTAAATAAAACCATTCCGAAATTCCGAGAAGGACGGAAAATAGACAGAAAGATAACCAGAAACCAGAAAAGATGGAAATAGAAACAAA
>NW_027217212.1:5000-7500 GCF_042767895.1 Penaeus vannamei | reverse complement strand
CACCATCGACACACCATCCACAACGACCACCACCATCGACACCATCCACAACGACCACTCACCATCGACACACCATCCGTTGCCACCACCACTCACCATCGACACACCATCCACAACGACCACTCACCATCGACACACCATCCACAACGACCACTCACCATCGACACACCATCCACAACGACCACTCACCATCGACACACCATCCACAACGACCGCTTTGACGAAAGAGGAGAAATGAAAAAAAGAGACATTAAATGCGAGAGTTAGGGAAAGATTGATAACGGGGGAGAGAGAGCGAGAGCGATTAAAGCGGACAGACGCGCAGTTCCCAAGACCGTGTTTTCTGCCCGCCGCCTGATCTCTCGGACAGAGCTGACGAATAGCCAATCATTCTTCTTGATCGAATGAACATAGAGTTTGGGTCGCCGAAAATGATTGACTTAATTAACCAGCGGGATGAAATGATCAATATTCAATTTGCTGCAGGAATTGAATTAGATTGCGCAATTCATGTAATTGTTGGAAAGGGAAGGTTTTTTTTTTCTTTTTTTTCCAGCGTGTCAGCAGTGTGTTTTCCCGTAATGGGGTCGCGGGGAGATATTTTTTTTTCTTTGTCTTTTCTTTTATTCTGTCGTTTTGGGGTCTTAAACGCACACGCACGCGCACGCGCACACACACACACACACACACACACACACACACACACACACACACACACACACACACACACACACACACACACACACACACACACACATACACAACACACGCATTTTTTGGTGTGTGTCTAGATTTTATTCGATTGTTTGGAGGTCTTAAACACACACACAAACACACACACGCATTTTTTGGTGTGTGTGTGTGTGTGTGTGTGCGTGCGTGTGTGTGTGTGTGTGTGTGTGTGTGTGTGTGTGTGTGTGTGTGTGTGTGTTTGTGTGTGTGTGTGTGTGTGTGTAAACGCGCATGTCTATATATGTGTGTACGTGTTTCTGTGCCTGTATACTTTTAAGTCCATAACATTCGCGCCAAAGAGCATGTGGACACGCCGTAGCAACGTATTAGACATTTCCCAAACACAGACACCTCTCCGCAACATCACCTCTCAATAGTGCTTCCTCCTCTCCTCCTCTTCCTCCCATTCCTCCTCTTCCTCCCCTTCGTCTTCCTCCTCCCCTTCCTCCTCTTCCTCCTCTTCCTCCTCTTCCTCCCCTCCTCCTCTTCCTCCTCTTACTCCTCTTCCTCCCCTTCCTCCTATTCCCCCCTACCTCCTCTTCCTCCCCTCCTCCTCTCCTCCCTTCCTCCTCTTCCTCCCCCTCCTCCTCTTCCTCCCTCCTCCTCTTCCTCCCATTCCTCCCTCCTCCTCCTTCTCTTCCTCCCTTACTCCTCTTCCTCCTCTTCCTCCTCTTCCTCCCTTCCTCCTCTTCCTCCCCTCCTCCTCTTCCTCCCATTCCTCCTCCCCTCCTCCTCTCTCCCTCCCCTTCCTCCTTCTCCTCCTCCTCTTCCTCTTCCTCCCCCTTCCTCCTCTTCCTCCCCTCCTCCTCTTCCTCCCCTCGTCTTCCTCCCCTCCCATTCCTCCTCTTCCCTCCCCTCCTCCTCTTCCTCCCTCCCTCCTCTTCCTCCCCTCCTTCCTCCTCCTCCCCTCCTCCTCTTCCTCCCCCTCTTCCTCCTCTTCCTCCCTCCCTCCTCTCCCTCCCCTTCCTCCTCCTCCTCCCATTCCTCCTCTCCTCCACTCTCCTCCCTTCCTCCTCTTCCTCCCTCCCTCCTCTTCCTCCTCTTACTCCTCTTTCCTCCCCTCCTCCCTTCCTCCTCTTCCTCCCCTTCCTCCTTTCCTCCTCTTCCTTCCCTCCTCCTCTTCCTCCCCTCCTCCTCTTCCTCCTCTTCCTCCCCTCCTCCTCTTCCTCCTCTTCCTCCCCTCCTCCCCTTCCTCTTTCTCTTCCTAGTGCTTTTCTCCCTCCCTCTTCCCTCTTTCTCTATCCTACCTACCTTCATCACTGCCTTCTGTCTTCCCTTCTTCATCACTACTGCTTCCTATTCTTCTCTTCTTCCTTCCCTCCACCTCTACCTCCATCTCCACTCCCTATTCCTCCTCCTCTTCCTCCAACTTTACCTCCATCTCCACTTATTCTTCCTTCTCTCCTCTACCATCACCACTAACACCACCTCCACCTCATCCTCTAGCACCTCCTTTTCCTCCTCTTGACCTCCTCCGCCCCACCTCCTCCTCCTCCACCATCACCAACTCCTTCTCCTCCTCCTCCTCCTCCACCACTACCACCTCCACCTCCTCCTTCTCTTCCTCCTCCATCACTACCACCTCCACCACCACCTCCTCCTCCTCCTCCTTCTCCTCCACCACCCACCCACCACCACCCTAACCTCCTCCTCCTCTTCCACCACCTCCTCCCTCCTCCTTCTCCTCCCTCCTCCACCACTACCACCTCCTCCACCTCCCTCCTCCTCCTTTCCCTCCTCCACCACCACCACCTCCTCCTTTTCCTCC